>NW_006922087.1:510613-512044 GCF_000298275.1 Orycteropus afer afer | reverse complement strand
CTAGAAATCTGTCCATTTCTTCTAGGTTTTCAAATTTGTTGGAGTACAGTTCTATATAGTATCCTGATATTATTCTTTTTATTTCAGTTGGTCCTGTGTGATATCACCCATTTCATTTCTTATTCGTATTATTTGCATTTTCTCCTTCTTTTCCTTTGTTAAATTTGCCAATGGCTTGTGATTTTGTTAATCTTTTCAAAGAACCAACTTCTAGTCTTGTTGACTTTTCTATTGCCTTTCTATTTTCTGTTTCATTTATTTCTTCTTGAATCTTTGTTATTTCGTTTCTTCTGGTGACTATAGGCTTTTCTGCTGCTCTTTTCCTAATTGATATGTTTGGTTAAGGTGTCAGTTTTGACTCTTTCTCCTTTTTTGATGTGTGAATCTACTCCTCTAAATTTTATTCTGATCACTGCTTCTAGCATGTCCTAAAGATATTGGTATGTTTTGTGGTCCTTCTCATTTGATTCGAGGAATTTTTTATTTCATATTAAGGCTTGCTTTCTGGCCTAACATATGGTCTATCCTGGAGAATGTTCCATGTGTCCTAGAAGTGAATGTTATCTTGCTGATGTTGGGTGAAGTGCTCTGTAGATGTCTATAAGGTCAAGTTGGTGGATTGCATTGTTTAGTTCTTCTGTATTTTTGTTGAGTTTCTTTCTAGCTATTCTATCCTCCATTGAAAGTGGTGTATTAAAGTCTCCCACTATTACTGTGGAGTCATCTATTTGTCTTTTCAATTCTCTTGAGGTCTGGTTTATGCATTTTGAGGCCCCTTTGTTGGGTATGTAGATTTTTATTATGGTTAATCCTCTTGTTTGATTGATCTTTTAATCATTATATAATGTCCTACCTTGTCTCTTATGGTTTCTTTTTCTTAAAATTTATTTTATCAGAACATTATTGTTGTCACTCCTGCTCTTTTTTGATTGCCATTTGCTTGATATATTTTTACCAACCTTTCATTTTTAGTCTATTTTTGTTTTTGTGCCTAAGGTGTGTCTCTTATAGACAGCATATTGATGTTCTTGTTTTCTTAGCCACTGTGCAGCTCTCCGTCTCTTGATCAATGCATTTAATCCACTACATTCAGTGTTATTAACACCAACTATGAATATATTGCTGTCATTTTAGAATATGTTTTCTGTGGTGTTGCTGATTTCTTTGTTCTATATAATTTTCTATGCTGAGTTCATTGTGTTTATGAGTGTTTTAAATCACTTCCTTCATTGTAACTGCTTTAGTATTTGCTAAGTATTTGTGCCTGTCCTCCTTTTTATTTTGATGAGAAGTTTACTGTTTTTCTTTGAGGTTACCCTGTGGTTTATAATTTTCTTCCTAAGTTTAAACAGTCTGTCTTATCTTGAAATCTTCTTGTCTTCCTCTCCATTTGGAAGTTTTGTGCCTACACTATGTATTTCCTCTTTTGGG
>NW_006922087.1:507996-510513 GCF_000298275.1 Orycteropus afer afer | reverse complement strand
CTGGTCCTGCGCCAGCTCTAGGATCCTTGCTAAACTTGAGCCCATCATACTGCCGCTGTGTCAATCCATCTCACTGAGGGCCTTCCCCCTCTTTCGGTGACCCTCCACCTTAGCAAGCATGACATCCTTCTCCAGTGAATGGTCCCTTCTGACAACATGACCAAAGTATGTGAGATGAAGTATGGCCATTCTTGCTTCCAAGGAGCACTCCTGCTGCACTTCCTCCAGGAAAGATTTGTTAGTTCTTTTAGCAGTCCATGGTACTTTCAGCATTCTTTGCCAACACCGCAACTCAAAAGCATCGACTCTTTGTTGGTCTTCCTTATTCATTGTCCAGCTCTCACAAGCATATGTTGTTGTTGTTGTTATGTGCCATCAAGTCGTCTCTGACTCATAGCAACCTCTCCTTGGGTTTATGAGGCAGTATCACTACAGAAGTATATTGACCAATATGAGGTGATTGAAAATGCCATGGCTTATGTCAGGCACACCTTAGTCCTCAAGAAGACATCTTTGCTCCTCAGCACTTGAAAGAGGTCTTTTGCAGCCAATTTTCCCAGTGCTATATGTCATCTGATGTCCTGACTGCTGCTTCCATTGGCATCAATTGTAGAACCAACCAATGTGAAGTCTTTGACAACTTCAATCTTTTCTCCAGTTGTGAGGATTTTTGTTTTCTTTATATTGAGATGTAATCCATACTGCAGACTATATTGAAGAATATAGATTCTTCAATCTTCATCAGTAAGTGCTTCAAGTCATCCTCACTTTCAGCAAGCAAAGTTGTGTCGTCAGCATATCACAGGTTGTTAATGATTCTTCCTCTAATCTTGATGCCACTTTCTTCTTCATATAGTCCAGCTTCTTGGATTATTTGCTCAGTGTATAATAAGGAAACTGCCGACCAAGAATAGGGATATAAAGGAATTAATCAGCAAAATGTATTGTGTGTCACATAGAAAAACTATGGATAACCTCAACGGGAGCTTCACATTGTTCAAGCTGACATTGAACCAAAATCCAATACCATTGTGGATTTAGTAGATTCCAACTCATGGTGACCCTGTAGGACAGAGTAGAACTACTCCACAGGGTTTCCAAAGCTGTAAAATCTATGGAAGCAGATTGCCCCAACTTTCTCCCACAGAGAAACTGGTGAGTTCAAACTTCTGACCTTTCAGTTAGAAGCCAAGTGCTTTAACCACTGTGCCACCAAGGCCTCTTCAAGCTGACACAGGAAATAGGAAACCCATTGCCATTGAGTCAATTTCACCTCTTAGAGACCCAATATGATAGCACTGCTGCACCATGGGATTTCCAAGGCTATAAGAATTACAGAAGCAGACTGCTGCATCTTTCTCCCACAGAGAGGCTGATAGGTTAGAACTGCTAACTTTTCAGTTAGTAGCTGAATGCTTAACCACTGTGCCCCAAGGAATAGAGAAAGAGAGAAATTCCTACATATTGGATAAAGGAGAGACACTCATTCACTTATAGTTACTATAGTTACTACGATGTAAAGGTACAAAATATGTATGTAGGAGCACAAATGGGCTAACCTCTGTTATGGATTGAATTGTGTCTCTCAAGAGAAATATGTTGAAATCCTGACTTTGTTTGGAAATAGAGTCTTTAATGATGTTATTAGTTAAGGTTATACTGGAGTAGGGTATATCCTAATCCAATATGAATGATGTACTTCCTTATAAAATAGAAGAGAGAGAGAGGGAGTATACCAAGTGATACTGCAGCTACAAGCCAAAGAATGCCTGGTGTTACCAGAAGCTCCACCACTTATTTTTCAATTTGTCATACTGTGGTGGCTTGCATATTGCTATGAAGCTGGAAGCTATGCCACCAGTACTTCAAACACCAGCAGGGTCACCTGTGGTGGACATGTTCCAGTAGAGCTTCCAGGTTAAGATGAAATAGGAAGAAAGGCCTAGAGATCACCTGCTGATATTAGCCAATGAAAACACAGGGATCATAACAGAATATTGTCTGATATAGTGCTGAAAGATAAACCCTCTATGTTGGAAAATACACAGTGGCTGCAACAATGGACTTGAGCATAGCAATGATTGTGAAAATGGCTCAAGACTGGGCAATGTTTCGTCCTGTTGTACTTGGAGTCACCATGATTTTAGCCAACACAACAGTAGCTAACCACTTCCACCAGAAGCTATGAAAGAGTCACAGAACAGATTCTCCCCCAAAGCCTCACAAGGAATCAACCTGACTGACACTTCTGCTTTGGATTCTGGCTTCCAGAAATAATAAATTTCTGTTGTTTAAAGTCATGTACTTTGTGATATCTTGTTACAGAAGCCATAGAAAATGAACACAGTCTTAAAATGGATTTTTAGGAGTCACAGATCTTCTGAAAATTATAATTTCATGTCTGTGGGTTATTTGGTCTAAGCCTTTATGCTTGTGTGATCTTTAATCACAAAATATATTAGTTGTTACATTTGAAAAAGTTGAAATGTTTTGCTCTCTGGACTTCAAAGTACCTAA
>NW_006922087.1:506476-507896 GCF_000298275.1 Orycteropus afer afer | reverse complement strand
ATCTTCTGGATTTCTATCTGCTATTTTGTATGGTTTCTAACTTTTCATTTATCTTTTCAGTTTATTCATGTATAATTTCCCTAGAGTTCTTTCTAGAAATTTTGTCAGTGTATTTCTTTATCTGTCTCTCAATTCATTGAAGGTACCTAAATATAATCCTTTTGGATTCCTAATAAAGTAGTTCCAATACCACTTCTTAGGGAGGTTTTCTAGTTCTGTATTCTGGTCCCTTGTTTGTACTACTTTATCTTGCTTCCTTGTGGGAACTGAGATAGTCAGTTGTCTCTGAGATATTGTGATGTCATTGTGTTTATATTTAATTGGTGATTGTATGTTTGTGTAATTTGCCCAGGTTCTTTATTATAATTATTATTTTGGTTTATTTTGCTCTGATGTATCTGAGTGAGGAGGGTTTGTGCACTACTCTGTTTGCTAGTTTGCAGCACTTAGGCACTCACCACCTGTCTCCTGGTACATGTAATAGAGAATGAGAATGTGTGTTCAGATCTCTGTTAGATGTTCATGTAGAGCAGTTGAGGGCAGGTTGGGCTGCTATAGGCTGCCATCTGTCTTTGAAGCAGAAGTAGATGGTGGCCTTTACTTAGTGTGTGGGGCTGCTAGAGGTACAGATGTGGTTGGGTCATGTGGACATAGTTTCTGTCCCCACCTTTCTGGTCATCAGCCACCAGTGTTGTTGCCTCTGCAGTACTCAGCAAGCAGAGTGATTGTTAGCTTGCTGTCCAGATCAAAATGTCACTTACAAATGTTCAAAATGACTATGCCATGAAACCAGCCAATAATCCACAACTCTGTCTCCTTATTTGCTGTTTTCATACAGTTTCTTCTACTGTTCAGTATTTAATCCTTTAAAAAAAAAATCATTCCCTTTGAAGCTCAGGGTTCCAGGATTATCTTTTATATCTGTTTCAATTTTTTTCTCATTTCTTTGTTGTAGAGGGTCTGTGTGGATTGTCTGCCTATTATAGCATCTTGGCAGAAGTTCTCTTCTTTTCTTTTTCTTATCATCATTCATAAAAGACTATTTGAGCATTACTCATTATGTCAGTTAGTTTTTCACCCAACAATCATTAGGAACTCACCATAGGCAATTCAGTAGAATATGGAGAAACAGAAATAAACATGACACCATTTTATATTACCAGAAGCTCAGTGTAAAGACAATACCAGATAGGAAAGTAAAGGTCAAGATACATTGTAGGTAATGGAAGATACTACCTAAGCAGCTCAGCCTTAGGGTTGTCAGCAAATGCTTCCAATGGGAACTTACTAGGGTAAGTTATATTAGCCGAAAGGGTGGTGAGTAGGAAGAAGGTGTTCCAAAGTTGAAAACAGATAAGCAAATATTTGGAAGCCAAAATATCATGGCCTATAAGCAACTGCTCTGGTAGCATAGTGGCTA
>NW_006922087.1:505533-506061 GCF_000298275.1 Orycteropus afer afer | reverse complement strand
GCAATACAGTAATGTGCTCAGTATTCTACTAAATCACAATAAAATTCACATGTGCTGTCAACCTTATGGCTTCAAGAATTTGAGCCTTGTCTGCTCAAGAGAGCCATCCACAAGTTTTGCCCACTTTATAATTTAATCTGTACACTTCTTTGATAGGTTGTATGGTTTCAGTTTTTGGAAACTTAGAGAATCATTATTGTTGTTTGCTGTGAAGTTGATTCTGACTCATGATCACCCCTCTGTGTTCAGAGAAGCACTGTTCCATAGGGTTTTCAAGACTATGACCTTTTGGTAGCAGATTACCAAGTAGATTGGTAATCCTGAAAAACTTCTTGGTGTAAAGCATAGAGCAGCACTAAGTAAAAGACAGAAAATATGACTTTTAAATCAATATCTTTATTTGCCAAACATAAAGTGTGAAATATCTATGAGTCAAAAATGAAAAGTCCTTCCATTCTTCCTTCTTCCCTTCTTTCCTTCCCTCCTTTCTCCCTCCAACCCTTCCTCCCTTCCTCCATTCTTTTTACT
>NW_006922087.1:503783-505184 GCF_000298275.1 Orycteropus afer afer | reverse complement strand
TTTTTTTTTTTTTAAAGTGCCTTTCAAACTGTCATAGAGGCAAGGCAGGTCATATTATCTTTGAGCTCTTTGTTAAGTTGTGTTGTCTGCTTTGTCAATAAATCTAACACACCTAATTTTCTTAGTGTTTGAGAAAATGATGTTGATTGTTTCTCACATGTAGCATAGGCTTCAAAAGAGCTACTGTTTCGGGGTTTAAAAGACAATGATAAGAGTCACCAGAAGTATATTATTATACTAATAATAGTTATGGAACTTGACTTTGGAGGTAGGGCTTTTATGTTTGCAAGATACCTTTCACATGCATCTAGTCACACTTTCCTCTGTCTTTGTAGACACACTATACTTTTGAGGATGGACTTTTCCCAACTTCTGCTGATGGGGTCTAGGTTTTTACACTTGAAATCATCTCAGTATAGTACTGAGTAAAGAATCAGCTCTGATAGTATTCTAAGGTCCAAACCTATGAGGTAGGGACCTGCATGTCTTCTCATTTCTTTCCTATTCTTTTTTTTAAATTGTGATTTGGGTGAGAGTTTACAAAGCAAAATCATTTTCCATTTAACTGATCATACACATTTAATTTCATGGCATTGATCGCAATCCCCACAATGTAACAGCTCTTTTGCCACTTCCTGTCTGTGGCTGCCTTTTTCCTTTCCCCTGAGCTACCTCCCTGCACAAATGCTGCCCTACTGATCTTCCATGGTTGACTGTCCGAAGGCCTGTACCTACCCGGTGTAATTGTTCACCTTGTAGTCCTGTCTGTTGTTTTTCTAGAAGTCAATAGCAGCCAGTTTTGACTACCATGGCTATATTGTAGGTTTTGAGATTGGGAAGTGTGAGACCTCCTACTTTGTTCTTCTTCAGTAGTGCTTTTCTTATGAGAGTTCTCTCTCCCCTCCATAGAGATTGGTTTTTCAATGTCCTTAAAGAATGCTGATGAAATCTGAAATGAGATTGCATTGAATCTATAGATTGCTTAGGTAGCACTGATATTTTCACAATGTTCAGTCTTCCTATCTATGAACATGGTATATTCTTCCATTTATGTAGATCTCTTATATTTTCTTGTAGTAATGTTTTGTAGTTTTCATTGTATAGGACTTTTGTGTCCTTGCTAATATTTGTTCCTAAGTATTTTATCTTTTTGGTAGCTATTGAAAATGGTATTGTTTTCTTTATTTTCTCTTCAGTTATCTCTTTGTTGTTGTAGAGGGATCCAACTGACTTTTACATGTTGATCTTGTATCCTGCTACTATGCTGAATCTTTCAATTAGTTCCAGTAACTTTCTTGCTGAGTTTCTTGTGTTTTCTATGAATAGGATCCTATAATTTGCAAATTGGGATAGTTTTACTTCTTCCTTACCCATTAGGATGCCTCTTATTTCCCTTTCTTG
>NW_006922087.1:494477-501970 GCF_000298275.1 Orycteropus afer afer | reverse complement strand
GACTCATAGCGACCACTCCTTGGGTTGCTGAGGCAGTTTCACTACAGAAGTAGATTGCCCAACCTTCCACTTTAGCAAGCACTATATCCTTCTCCAGGGAATGGTCCCTGCTGAAAACATGACCAAAGCAGGTGAGACAAAGTCTGGCCACTCTCACTTCCATGCAGCATTCCAGATGTACTTTGTCCAGGAGAGATTTGTTAGTTCTTCTGGCAGTCCACGGCACTTCCAGTATTCTTTGTCAACACCATAATTCAAAAGCATCAACTCTTCTTCGGTCTTCCTTATTCACAGTCCAGCTTTTGCATGCATATGAGATGATTGGAAATATTATGGCTTGGGTCAGGTTCACCTTAGTCTTCAAAGAGATGTCATTGCTCTTCAGCACTTTAAAGTGGTCTTCTGCAGCAGATTTTCCCAATGTGATATGTTGTTTGATGTCTTGACTGCTGCTTCCATTGGTGTTGATCGTGGAACCAAGTAATATGAAATCTTTGACAACTTCGATCTTCTATCCATTTATCATGATGCCACTTATTGGTCAAATTGTGAGGATTTTTACTTTCTTTATGTTGAAGTGTAATCCATACTGCAGACTGTAGTCTTTAATCTTCATCAGTAAGTGACTCAAATCATCTTCACTTTCAGCAAGCAAGGTTGTGTAGTCTGCAAATTGCAGGTTGTTAACCAAGTCTTCCTCCAATCCTGATGCTGTGTTCTTCATATAGTCCAGCTTCTTGGATTATTTGCTCACCATACAGATTGACTAAGTGTAGTGAAATGATACAACCCTGACACACTCCCTTCTTGATTTTAAACCATACAGTATGTCCTTGCTTTGTTTGAATAACAGCCTCCTGGTCTATGTACAACTTCCTCATGAGCACAATTAAGTGTTCTAGAATTTCCATTCTTCTCAATGTTATCCATAATTTGTTATGATCCACACAGTCAAGTGCCTTTGCCTAGTCAATAAAGCACAAGTGGACATCTTTCGGATTTTCTGTGCTTTCAGCCAAGATCCATCTGACATCAGCAATGATATCCCTCATTCCACATCCTTTTCTGAATTCAGCTTGTGTTTCTGGAAGTTCTCTGTCACTATACAGCTGCAACCATTTTTGAATTATCTCCAGCAAGATTTAACTTGTATGTGATAGTAATTATATTGTTTATAATTATATTGTTTGATAAATTCTGCATTCTATTGGATCACCTTTTTTTGGGTACAAATATGGATCTCTTCCAGTCAGTTGGACGAATTTCTTGGCATAGATGAGCGAGTGCCTCCAGTGGGGCATCCATTTGTTGAAACATCTCCATGGGTATCCCAACAATTCCTGGAGCTTTGTTTTTTGCCAATTCTTTCAATGAAGTTTCAACTTTGTCCTTCAGTACTACTGGTTCTTGATTATATGCTACCTCCTGAAATGTATGAACATTGACCCATTCTTTTTTGTACAGTGATTCTATGTATTATTTTCATCTTCATTTGATGTTTCCTGACTCATTCAATATTTGCCCATAGAATCTTTCAATATTATAACTTGAGGCTTAACTTTTTTTGTCAAGTCTTTTGGCTTGAGAAATGCTGAGTGTGTTCTTCCCTTTTGGTTTTTTAACTCTGGGTCTTTGCACATTTCATTATAGTAATTGGCTTTGTCTTCTCAAGCTGCTTTTTGAAATCTTCTGTTCAGCTTTTTTTTGTCATTTTTTCCATTTGCTTTTGCTACTCTCTGTTCAAGAGCAAGCTTCAAAGTCTCTTCTGACATTCATCTGGTCTTTTCTTCATTTCCTATCTTTTTAATGACCTTTTGCTTTCTTCATGGATGATATTCTTGATGTCATCCCACAATTTGTCTAGTTTTCAGTCATTGATGTTCAATACATCAAATCTATTCTTCAGATGGGCTGTAAATTCAGGTGGGATATAATCAAGATCATATTTCAGCTCTTGTGAACTTGTTTTAATTGTCTTAAACTTCAAGATGAACTTGCATATGAGCAGTTGATGGTTTCTTCCATAGTCAGCGGCTGGCCTTGTTTTGGTTGGCGATATTGAGCTTCTCTGTCACCTCTTTCCACAGATATGGTCTATCTGGTTCCAATGTATTCCATCTGGGAAAGTCCATGTGTATACCTGCTGTTTGTACTGTTTAAGAAAGGTATTTACAATGAATAAGTCATTGGTCTTGCAAAATTCTATCATGCGATCTCCAGTGTCATTTCTATCTCCAAGGCCATATTTTCCAACTACTGGTGATTCTTATTTGTTTTCATCTTTCCCATTCCAATCACCAGAAATAATCAACACATCTTGGTTGCATTGTTGGTCAATTTCAGACTGCAGAAGTTGGTAAAAATCTTCAATTTCATCATCTTTTGTGTCAGTGGTTGTTGCATAAATTTGAATAATAGTATTAATTGTTTTTTCTTGTAGGTGTATGGATAATATCCTATCACTGACAGCGTTGTACTTCAGGTTAGATCTTGAAACATTTTTTGTAATGATGAATGCCAGTCACATCATTCCTCTTCAATTTGTCATTCTCAGCATGGTAGATCATATGGTTGTCTGTTTCAGTTTGGCCAAAACCAGTCTATTTGAGCCTAGGATATTGATCTTTATGTGTTCCATTTCATTTTTGTCATTTTTGACAACTTCCAGTTTTCCTAGATTCATACTTCATATATTCTTATATTCCAGTTATTAATGGATGTTTGTAGCCATTTCTTCCCATTTTGAGTTGTGCCACATCAGAAAATGGAGGTCCTGAAAGCTTTACTCCATTCATGTCATTAAGGTAGTCTCTATTTTGAGAAGGCAGCACTTTCTCATTCACATTTTGAGTGCCTTCCTACCTGAGGGGTTCATCTTCCAGTACTGTATCGGACAATGTTTCAGGGATATTCATAAAGTTTTCCAGTAATATATCAGACAATGTTTCACTGTATTCATAAGGTTTTCACTGGCCAATTATTTGAGAATTGGATGGTCATTTCTTCTTCTGAGTCTGTCTTACTCTAGAAGCTCTGCTGAAACCTGTCCACCATGGGTGACCATGCTGGTATTTGAAATACTGGTGGCATTGCCTCCAGCCTCACAGCAACACTCAAGCCATCACAGTACAACAAACTGACAGACGAATGGTGGATTCCAACTCATAGTGATCTCTATAAGGCAGTGTAGAACTGTCCTATAGGGTTTTCAAGGCTATAAATCTTTACAGAAACAGATTCCATATCTTTCTCTTGTGGAGCAGCTGGTGGGTTTGCATTGTCAACCTTTAGGAAAGCAGCTATGTACATAGCCACTGTACAACCAGGGCTCTCAATAATTAGTTAACCATATGGGGGAAAAAAAAAAAGAAACCTCAATTTACATTTCTCCTCACATGCTATGTAAAAATAAACTCTAGGTTAGATTAAGAATCTGAATATAAAAAGCAAATTGCTAAATCTTTTTTAAAGGAACTGTAAAGGAGTATCTTTATGAACTTGTGGTAGAGAAGAATTTCTTAAATTAGAATTAAAAACCCACAAACCTTAAAAAAAATATTTAGTAAATTTAACTATGCTAGAACAAACAACTTACATTCATTGTAGGCCACAATAAAAAAAATTAAAAATGCAAGCCACAGTTTTGGGGAAAATATTTGCGATGTAAAATCAATAATATGATCAGAATTTGACTCCACAGTATACTAAAATCTCTTACAAATATGAATTTCCCATAGAAAAAATTTTCCAATAGAAAAATTAGAGCACCACATGAACATTTAGTTCTTAGAAAAGGCAACATGAATGGTCAAGGAACATACAAAAATATTTTCAACCTCAACAGTAAACAGGAAATTCAAATTAAAACCATAATGATTTAGGGAAGAAATATGTGAGAAAGTTAAATGGTATTTTTAGTGTTTAAAATAGGTACATTAACAATTATTACACTATTCTATATGCTTTCTTGCATATTTTAAGTTGTGTATTTTATATAGGAGCTCTGGTGGCATAGTGCCTAAGGCATTTGACTGCTAACCAGAAGGCTAGTAGTTCAAACCACCAGCCACTCCTCAGAAGGAAGACTGGGCAATCCACTATGGTAGATATATCACTTCTAAAACTCATGGAGAGGTACTATGGGTCAGAATTGACTCCACAGCAGTGAGTTTTTTTTTTGTTGTTGTTATTTCATATATGCTTGTTTATGTATAGTTATATATATCTGCCACCTGTCAATTTATTATTTTGTGATGGCTTGCCTGTTGTTATAATGCTGGAGGCTATGGCAACAGTATTACAAACAACAGCTAGGCTCTCCATGTTGGATAAACTTTAGTGGAACTTTTAGAGTAAGACAGAGTAGGAAGAAATACCTGGTGATCCACTTCTGAAAATTAGTCAGTGAATTACAATGATTTACCCAATAGATAATACAACATTGACTTGCTTGCTTTGGGCATGTCATCAGGAGAGATCATTTGCTGGAGGAGGACACCACGTTTCATGAAGCGGTGGCCAGTGAAGGAGACCTTCAATGAGGGGGATTGGCACTATAGCTCCAATGAATGACTCAGACATGCTGGTGATCTTCAGGATGATGAGGACTGGATTATGTTTCATTATGTTATATGTAAGGTTGCCATGAGTCACAATTGACTTGATGCCAGCTATCTTTATGATATATGTATGAATATATGTATATATTGAATTTTATTCAACAAATTAGTACAAGACTCATTGCAATATTTAATGATCTACTGTGAACACCTTCCATAAAAATTTCATTGTAATGGGCACAATGCAATTGAATTTGGCTCTTCTCCAGAAAGTCAAATTGGCATAATTCAATAGGCAGCCTTGTTTAATGGAAGAGTTAGAGGCAGAGAGTGTACTCTTCTGTAACTGGATGGATGATCCTGAAGCAAGGTATCAGACCCCTCTAGACTTTAATTCTTTAATTTGTAGATTCAAGATATTCTATGAAAGGCTCATGAACACCTTCTTTTGCTTTAAAATTTTATATTGTGGCATCAGTTCTCAAAGTGTATTGGCAAAAATCCATCACATACTAACAGGATTCCTTAAGAGTAAAACTGTTATTCAGCTACTTGACAATCATTTATCATTGTAATGCCACATCTTTTGGGAGTGCTAATGTGCAGCATGGAGGTAAGGAAGGAACAGAAAAATGTGTTTATGGAAGGAAGAAAATAAAGATCAGTATTGAAGGATCTTGGGCATATTCCCTGAGCTGCCACAATTTTGACTCCAAGGGTGTGGGAGTCATTTATTCAATTCATTTGTGCAGCCAAAGATAATGAGAAACAGGAGAAGGGGCAAAAAGACTGTCTGTTCTATACAAACTAAGTCTGTGTTTGGAAACTGGATTTAGTTGAGGCCATCACATAGTTTTGTCCTGTAAAAAAGCAGAGGCAGCTTCTACACCTGCTTCCTGCTCACCAAATGTAATTGAAATCATAAAGAGGCTCACTCGCAGCATGAATTCCTGCCTTTGTGAGCCCAGTCAACAGCTTCAGCATGGGGTTTTATTTTCTGCCAAAAGGAACTGTGTAATGAACAGCTGTGTGCTCTTGGGCAGTTCACTCAACCCATCTTAAGTTGCAGATACTCACTTATCTTTAAAAAGAGGAGGTTTTATAGGATTATTTTGGAAGCTTTTTTTTTGTTGTTGATTTCATTCTTAATATATTTATAAATGTGGTTGTTCAGAAGCTTTTAGTGCTTGGTTGAAAACAGTTAATATAGATGTTTTCAATAAAGGAATGGTGCGATAGTTAAGGTTGTGTGTCAATGTGGCTGGGCTGTGGTTTTGAGTGACTGGGAAACGACATAGGCATTCTTCATGATGAGATTGTAACAACTGCCATGGAAGAATCTGCTATGAGCAGCTAAACAGTTGACTTTGGGGTGTGGCCTGCTTCCAATTTATAAGGGAAAGCTTTGAGAAATGTCTCTAGTTTTTGGCACATTTGAATTCCTCATTGGCCAATCTTCATAACCAGTGGTCTTCTGTTTTGCTTGTCTACACTGGGATTGTTCCTAGATGTGAACTAGTGGCCTGCCACATTGTCTGCCAATCTTGGGACTGTGCCATTTTACCTGCTGACTGCTGCCTGAATTAGAAGCCTCTGGGTCCAGTGGGTCTGCAATAAAAAGCAAAGCTGAAGCCCAAGGGCAAGCCACTTTCATCCAGCCCCTAGAGCTGGCACTCGGAATTTGGACTTCTAGCCTCCTAAACTGTAAGAGAATAAATTCTTGTTTGTTAAAGCCAGCCATTGTGGCACTTCTGTTATAGCAGCATTAGAGACCTAAGACAAATGATTTAGGAAGACTTTCATTTGATATAATATTTATTGAGGACCTACTATTTGGAACACTCTTTTTAGAGCTGGAGAAATAGCAATGAGCAAAACCCAGCAAAAGTCTTTCTCTTGTAGAGATTAAATTTTAGTGGAAGGAGATAGATAACAAATATAAAGCTACATGAGTATCATGTAATAGCAGTGTTAATAAAAATGAAAAATGATAAAAAAAAAATGTATATCGACATAGAGTGAAGCCAAGGGATTATTTTGTTTAGGAAGTTGGGAAGACCTCTCCACTAAGGTGAAATTGGCAGCAATTTAAATGAAGGGGAGTGTAAGCCATTCTTGGTGTGGAGTGTCCTAGCAGAGCAAATGGCAAATGCAAGGACCTGAAGATAGGAGTATTCCTGGCATATACAAGGATTAGAAATGCAATCCAGCATGACAGTAGAGAGAGAGTTATTGGAAATGAAATCAGGAGGCTAGTGGAAAACAGTAAAATTTTTTTAATTTCATGCTGAATAAAATGGCAAGTCATAAGAAGACATTTAACATGATCAGGCAAAGTTTTGGGGAAGCATTCCCTTGAGCTGCTTTAAGGAAAATAGTCCATGGAAGGTGAGGAGGGTAGGGGAGGAAGCAGGGCACATAGTTAGAGATTATACAATAGCCTGGCAGAGAGAGACAATGGCCTGCACTAGGGCTTAAGGATGAGGGTTTCAGAAATCCCAGGGAAGGACTCTGATTGGCTCAGGTGTAGCCAGAGGGACAAGATGTTATGACTGACAGCTCCTTCTGGAAAGACAGAGCAAGGGAATGTGGTGCAAGCAGTTGAAGTGAACTGTAACATTATAAAGATAAAATATGAGGAATTCTGGTAAGAAGGTGGAATAGGCAGAGAGCTATACAGACCCTCTTCAGCAAAGAAAAGAGAAATCAGTTGACACAGATACAGGTGATAATCCTGGAGCCCTGAGCTTTGAAAGGAAGGATACAGAAGTATATTAAACATCAACTAGTAGAAGAACCTGAAAGAAAACAGCAAATAAAGAGACAAATGGAGCTATAAACTGTCAGCTTTCCTGATGGCATGGACAGTTTGAATATTTCTAGGTGGTGTTACCAAACCAAACCAAGAAAACCAAACTCACTGCCATCAAGTCG
>NW_006922087.1:492487-493367 GCF_000298275.1 Orycteropus afer afer | reverse complement strand
AACTGTTGAAGATTTGTTGGAAGAGAATTTCCCTGATATGATGAAAGATGAGAATATATCCATTCAAGAAATCCAACGAACCTGTGGTGGTTATGGCTGTATGTCAACTTGGCTGGGCCTGGTTGAGTGGCTGGGTAGCTTCATGTAGTTATTCCCCATGATGTGAATGGTAATTAAATACATGGGTGAATCTCCTGGAGCAGCTGAATAGCTGCTTTAGGGATGTGAGCTGCTTCCAGTGTATAAGAAGCAACTTTAAAGAAAGTCTCCAGCTTATGGCACACTTGGACCCTGCATGTAGCTGAATCTTCATTTGATAGTCTGCCATGCTCTGTCAATCTTGGGAATTTTTCTAGACTTGTCCTGTCATGTTGTTTGATCAGGACTGTGTCTTGTTACTTGTTGAACTTGGGTTTGTCAGCCTCAGCATCCAGTAGCTGCCTGAGTGAAGAAATGCCTCAAGTTTCAGAGGCAGAGCTGAAACCCAAGTTTGAGGGGCTTTCACTCAGTACCTAGAGGCTAGCACTTTGAACCCAGACTTCTATCCTCCGAAATTGTAAAAGAATAAACTCTTGTTTGTTCTAGCTATCCCATTTGTGGTATTTCTGTTGGAGAGGCACTAGGTAACCAAAACAGAAGCCCAAACAAGATAGATCCCAAAAGAAAATCAGCAATATATATCATCATCAAACTCATTAAATTCAAAGACAAAGAAAGAATCCTGAAAGGAACATGGGAAAAATGAAAAGTTACCTAGAAAAGGCAACCAATAAGAATAAGCTCTGATATCTCAGCATAAACCATGCAGATGGGAAGGCAATGGGATGAGATATCTAAAACCATGAAAGAAAAAAAAAAAATCCAACCAAGAATTATACAA
>NW_006922087.1:477359-482711 GCF_000298275.1 Orycteropus afer afer | reverse complement strand
AAAGTAATATAAACATTTTCCTTTCCAAGCACATGTAATTAAAGGAGTTTTACTTGTTTCCAATGTACACTGTGTGTTACTTGGACAGGACATTTCCCAATACATTTTTCTGAATGAGAAAACAATGTGAAATTTCTCCCATTCACGTACATGAGATCCAAACACTTCTATATGTTATCAAGAACATTTTGTGTTACAGGTATGGTGAAGTTACCTATATGTTCTCTGAAGGGTAAAAAGAATGTACTGTCTCCAATTTTACTTCACGAAGTCAAACAGAATTACATCTTGTCAAAGTGCACTCTGTGTTATAAGGGTGGAAGAATTACCAATACATTCTCTGAATGAGAAAACAAAGACTTTCTTCCTTTCAAATGGCTGAAATCAAAGATATTTTACATTTTTGAAAGTACGCTTTGTGTTATAAGGATGGTAAAGTTCCCAATACGTTCTCTAAATGAGAAAACAATGTACAAGTATTCCCATTCTAGTACATGAAGTGCAAAGAATTTTACTTGTTATCAAAGTAAAGTTTGTACAAGGAAGGGACAATTCTCAATACATTCTTTAAAGGGAAAATACATACTATTCTTCCAATTCTACCACATGAAATCAAAGGTGTATCATGTTATAAACTCAGGCTTTTTGTTTTAAGGATGAGAAAGATCCCAATAAATTCTCTGAACAAGAAAATAAAGAAGACTTTCGCCCATTTAGATGCCTGAAATCAAAGATGTTTTATATGTTCTCAGTGTACACTTGGTGTTACAAGGATGGGAAAGTTTCCAGTATATTCTCTGAAAAAGAACATTGTCCTACTCAAATTTCCAAGGCTGTAAATCTTGACAGAAGTTGATTGCCTCATCTTCCTCCTGTGGAGCAGCTGGTGGGTTTGAACCACCAACGTTTTGGATTGCAGCCAAATGACTTACCAGAGTTCCTTCAGATTTGACCATTATCTGTAAATTGGTTTTGTTGTTTAAGACTCTTAGAACTGCAGTACACAGCTTGTTTGGAAGAAATATCAGCCGACTCATATCTGGAGTCAATGCACCTGCATTTAGAGAAGCATAAATAAACAGCAGTTGCTTCTTGTTTCCTGAAAATAAAGTATCAGCCTTTCCCTGTTAGCTGTCCCTCATGGGTTAAGCCTCTTTACCTACACCATCACCATCACTGTCATGTGCTACTTACTTCACCTCCCTCTGGCTAGCTCAAAAATAATTACTATTCCATCATTCCTCCAGATTCACCAAAAGGCAACATTGATATTATTGGGATCCAAAGAAACTTGTATTTAGTCTCAGAGGCAAAATTAAGAGGTTAACAGAACTTGCTCCTTTCCACATTTTATGCTCCCCCCACCCCTGCCCCAACAAGCAAATCTTTGAGGCAGGCAGCTTAGTAGAGAAGATTCTGTAAGTGAAAAAGAAATTTATAAGAGATCTAAACTTCACCTTCACCTTCTTACATACCTATTACCAGACCTGGCATGAGTATGGCTCAAGAAAGCGGCAGTTGGCAATACAGACTCCTACAACCTAAATGCAGGTTATCAACTCTGCAACTTAGCATTGCAATAGAGCTTAAGAAGCCACACTGTGTCCACTTCCAATTAAATCTTCATCTCTGTGATTGGACCCAGGAAGATAGGCTTCAAAAATCTCCCAGGTGATTCCAATGGACATCCATGGTTAAGCTTTAATGGTTTGTCTATCTGATGACTGCTTAGAAGATGAGGGCTTCTTCCTCCTTCATATCCTGTGTTTTGGGATTTTTTTTTTTTTTTTATTCATTCTGTTGGACATGTCTTTTACTTTTAAGCCACACACACACACAAAAAGAGACAGGATTTTTAATATATTTAGTAATTTTAAGAGAGAAATAGGAATTATTTATAAATTTCAAGACTTGACTTTATGACTTTAGGCAAATCTGACAAAAAAAAAAAAAAAAAAAAGGTAAGTTGCAGAAGCAAATGAAATTACTTCCCAGAAATGCTAATAAACAAGAAAATTACTTTTACTGCTGGGTTTTGGAGGTATGAGATGTGGTAAACGTGTCAAGAAGGACTGTGAACATTTGCATCTTCAAAAAGATTTATAGTTTCTTTATAAATTGTGAGAGAGCAGATTTCCAAAACCAAACAAATGGAGAAGCAAGTTGATGGAACGATATTTAAAAAAATATATTAATGGAATATTAGAAAATTGTAAAGAAAGAGATTAAAAAGACTGGTCTCTTGAATTGAGATCCATCAGTACTATCGAGGACCAGTTACCATTAAGTCGACTTGGAATAATGATGACCCCCATTTCTGTCAGAGTAGAACTGCCCCATAGGGGTTTTGGAAATATATCTCTAGGTCTTTCTTCTGAGGGACCTCATGGTGGACTCCAACCTCTTACCTTTCAGTTAATAGCAGAGCACATTAACAGTGTGTACACCCAGGGACTCCATGGTTTTAAAAGGAGTGGTGAATAATGGAGAAGTTTATTGTTACGATTGCAGTCCTTCTACGTTAGCTCATTTACTCCAAGGTTCATGCTACTCTCTATATCCATGAGCAGAAAGGAGGGGTCAACTAGAAAGTCATAAAGTAGGTATCTTGAAATACAATAATGACATAAGTGATTTGTTTGTTTATTATATTTGTACACCACACTTAGATTTGCGGTTTCTGAAAGTGGAGATGCTAGGAGCTCATGAATTTTTTAAGGGAGCTGAATTCCAAAGCATACACACAAAATATATCTCCAAACCAACATTTTTTCCAATTCCCTTTCAACTCTTGAAACTGGTAGCATAGTGCCTACATTATTTGACTGCTAACCAGAAGCCTGGCAGTTCAAACACACCAGCCACTCCTCGGAAGGAAGATTGGGCAATCTACTTCTGTAGAGTTACTGCCTAGGAAACCCAAGGAGGGGTTGCTGTGTTACGTTATGTGCTCTCTAGTGGAACCTGACTCATAGAGACCCCTCCTTACGTTTTCGAGGCATTATCACTATGGACGTAGATGAGTTGGATTTGACTTGACAGTGAGTTTAGTTTTATTTGGTTTTATATTGATGAGAAGGAAAAATAAATAAATACAAAACATGATATGCATCAACAAAGGACATGAACATGAGATCCATTTCTATTTGGCTTTCCTACCTATCTACATTTTACTTAAACACAACGTTAATTAGATATTTTGTCATTTGAAAGTTAAGCTTTGGCTGTAATTGTGCCTTTGCTATCCCTCAATAGTTCATTTAAAAAAAAAAGTCAGACATTTTCCCCACAATATACTGAGCTTGAATTACATCTTAATATTTACAATTTCCTTGTCCTTTATTATTAGCATGCTTATTTGGTGATGTATGGCTAGCAATTACGCACTGACATTTAAATTTTGTTCACCTTTTATTTCAAACACACTTACCATTTTTATTCTGCTAGAAGGACTATAAATTACTAGTTTGGACTTCTAAAATTCTTAAACTAGGTGTAACAGCCTCAGATTTAATGGCTCAATTAGTCTGAAGCTATTATAGTCATAAAGAATGGCTGGAAAATCAGTCATTTTGTATCAGTTATGTATTGCTATGTAACAAAAATCCTTGCTGTTATGTTGATTCCAACTCACAGTGACTCTATGTGTAACAAATCACCCCAAAATGTAGTAGCATAACACAGCCATTTTATGATGATCATGATTTCTGTGAGCCAGGAGTTTGAATAGGCCATAGTGGGAATGCCTTCTCTCTATTCCATGTTGCCTGAGACTTCAACTGGAAAGACTTGGAGGCTGGGAGTCTTATGGTTGGGGACTGGAATCATCAAGAGGTGTCTCACTCCTATGTCTAAAGGTTGATACTGGTTATCAGCTGGGACCTCATCTAGGTTAATGACTGGAATACCCACACAAGACCTCTTCATGTGGTTTCTCTGTTTGGGCAACTTTGGGTTTCTTCACAGCATGGTGCCTGGATTCCAATAGCAAGCATCCCAAGAGAATTAGAGAAAGCTCTATCTCCTTTTATGAACTAGCTTTGCAAGTAGTAACATAGTCACCCTTCTTCTACAGTCACAAAGACTAGCCAGCATCAAGGAGAAGGAACATAGACCCATCTCTCCATGTTGTTGTTGTTATGTGCTGTCGAGTCAGCCCTGGCTCATAGCGACCCCTCCTGGGTTTCCGAGGCAGTATCCCTATGGAAGTAGATTGCCCAACCTTCCTTCTGAGGAGTGGCTGGTCATCTCTCCATAGAAGAAGGTCAAGTCATTTTGTAAAAGGAGCATATGGGAGGGAGTGTGATGGTTAAGTTTATGTGTCAACTTGGTTGGGCCTGGTTGAGTGGCTGGGCAGCTGGTGGTAGTTATTCCCCATTGACTGGCAATCAACTCCATGGTGGAACCTACCACAAGCAGCTGAGTAGTTGCTTTAGGGATGTGGTTTGCTTCCCATATGTAAGAAACAGCTTTGGGAATGGTCTGTAGCTTATGGCACCCTTGAGCCCTGAATTAGCTGTGTCATTGTTCAGCAGCCTGCCACGTTCTACCAACCTTGGGACTTTCAATGAACTTGAATCAATGGCCTGCCATATTGTTTGGTAACATCAGGACTGTGTCATTTTATTTGTCGACCGTAGGCTTGTTAGCCTCAGCAGCTAGTAGCCGCCTGAGTGAAGAGATGCCTCTAGCTTCAGTGGGCTGGGAACAAGAGGCAGAGCTGAAAATCCAAGGTTGAGAGGCTTTTGCCCAGCTTCTAGAGCCTGGCACTTGGAACTCGGACTTAAAGCCTCCAAACTGTAAGAGAATAAACTCCTGTTTCTTAAGGCCATCTCATTCGTGGCATATTCTTGTCAGAGTGGCACTAGGTAACCAGAACAGGGAGATATGGCTAATTTTGGAAAATACTATGTGCCACCTATCTGTAGTTTATTCTGATGTTGTTTTCACTGGGAGTTAAGAACTAGAATAAAATTTTAAGTTTATTTTTTAATACCAGTAATGGTTGCCACTGAGTTAATTTCAACTTATGGTGACCCCATGTGTCAAACACAACTGTGCTCCATAGGGTTTTGAATGGCTGATTTTTCAGAAGAGCACCAGGTCTTTCTTCCAAGACACCTATTGGTGAACTTGAACCTTCAGCCTTTCACTTAGCAGCTGAGCAACTTAAATGTTTGCACCACCCAAGAGCCCCTAAGTTTTTGTACTCATTGCTTATTTCAAAGATAGTCCTCCTTGGAGGTGATGTGAAGATACTACTAGTTCAGCCACAACTCAATGTTCCCACACACACAGGATTAAGCAGGAAATTAGGAATGATGATTTACAGATTTTTTTTTTTTTTTTTTT
>NW_006922087.1:475631-476684 GCF_000298275.1 Orycteropus afer afer | reverse complement strand
GTGGTCGCATTTGAGGTGTGTTGGCCGGAATTTGAACCTGGGATGATCTGCAAGGAAGGCAAGAAAGCTACCACTGAAACAACACTATTCTCTGAAAATACTCTGTTGCATTAGAGCTGAAAATTCTGAAGTGCTTGGGTTGTGGAAGGCTGCAGTCCACAGCGGGAGCCCTAACTGCATTTTGAGTCATGACTTAAGTTCACAGGCCATTTAAGTTATTTGTGACTTTTAAATCAACATTGTGGCCATGTATAGATAAGTTCTAGGACAAACCTAAGGAAGGGCAGTTTGCCCTCAGGAAGTATGATTGAAAGTAGATTATGCTTACTCAAAGAACTAGGAAACTTGCCTGGGTGTGTCTTTATCTAATTTACATTAATTTTGGGGTCTTATATGATCTTGTAACCATCTTATGGCTATGACTCAAGTTGTATGGTCATGAGTCATATCTGGACCACCACCTATACTGATAGTCAAGGCCCAGAGCCAAATCTATAACCCTTTTTAATCTTCCACTATGTACATATCCCAATTATGGTCTTTTCCCCGACTTCTGTAGTCCTGCCTGATTTTGCGATGATTTCCTTTGTTTTCAATCATATGTAATTAGCCCCATGGCTGAGACTGAGTGGATTCCATTCAGCTTTATGTACTGTGTGCATGCTGATGTTTTTCTTCATCCTGGATGATTGTTTCTGTTTTGTCTTTGTCCTAAGGCTTAATACAAGTGTCCCTAGAGGCCTGTTTGAATCTGGGGTCTTTTTTCCTCTATTACAAATGGCGTAGTTTATGGCAGGATCCAAACTCTTTTGCTAAGGGTCTCCTGGGGGTTGAAGACTGGACGAAGCACCAGAAAAGGGGTTTCTTGTTCTCAACCATCTCCACAAACCTCAGGGACCCTGTGAGGTAAATGCTCTTGGATTTTGAGCCTCAAGTTTCAGTGTGGCTTTCTGAGACCTTTATTAAGTCTTGCTGTGTGGGTGCTGTTGTTTCTTTCCTGTGAGAACTCTTAATGCTTTCTGGGTTTTTTTTTTTTTTTTTTCAAATATTTGA
>NW_006922087.1:473519-473932 GCF_000298275.1 Orycteropus afer afer | reverse complement strand
TAGTATGTTATGCCAATTGAGCTTGATGTCCCCTGTTACCATGGTCCCAAGCCCAAGGTTCAACTGCTCGGTTCCTCTGGGTAGCTGGCTGTGACCAAGAATTGACACAACCTTGGCCCTTGTCAGCTTTGCTATACAACTTGGTATTCAGATAATACAAATACATGTATAGGGCCATTGTCTGCCAACACTATACAAGATCTTAAGTATACTCCCCACTTCACAGACATACCTAATAGTTCAGCCTCTCTACCCATCTATCCACCCATATACCCATGTTTGCCTTCACTGACAATGCAGTGCTCTATGTGCAAAAGGGGTCATCTTTGTTGTCTGTACGTCCCTTGTACCTCTCTATGTCTTTCTCTTCCTCAGTGCCACCAGGTTGATCACTCCCATATGGTACATTGCCC
>NW_006922087.1:471379-471963 GCF_000298275.1 Orycteropus afer afer | reverse complement strand
GTTTTTGTGTATGGTGTGAGGGACAGATCTTGTTTCATTTTTCTGCAAATGGATATCCAATTTTACCAGCACCATTTATTGAACAAACAATCTCTTCTCCATTTAATAGATTTCAGCGCTTTGTCAAGGATCAGTTGACCATAGGTCAGTGGATCTATTTCTGGGTTCTCAATTCTATTCCTTTGGTCTATGTGTTTGTCATTTTACCAATACCAGGCAGTTTTGACTACTGTGGCTGTATAGTGGGTTTTGAGATCTGGCAGTGTGAGACTTCCTACTTTGTTCTTCTTCTTCAATAGTGTTTTGCTTATCCGAGGTCTCTTTCCTTTCTATATAAAGTTAGTGAGTAGTTTTTCCATATCCTTAAAAAAATGTTGATAGGGTCTGGATTGGGATTGTATTGCATGTATAGATTGCTTTGGGGAAAATTGACATTTTCACAATGTTCAATCTTCCTATCCATGAGCATGGGATATTCTTCCATTTATATAGATCTCTTATGGTTTCTTGAAGTAGTTTTTTATGCTTTTCTTTGTACCAGTCTTCTGTGTCCCTGGTAAGATTTATTCCCAAGTATTTTATTT
>NW_006922087.1:468528-469016 GCF_000298275.1 Orycteropus afer afer | reverse complement strand
ATTTCTTCTCTTACTCAGTCTTTCTCAAGGAGGGTGTTATTCAGTTTCCATGTGTTTATTTACTCTTTTTCCATTAATCTTCCTACTGTTGATTTCTAATTCAATGGCATTGTGATCTGAGAAGATGCTTTGCAGTATTTCAATGTTTTTAAATTTATTAAGGCTTGCTTTATGGCCTAACATATGGTGTATCTTGGAAAATGTTCCATGTGCACTGGAGAAGAATGTATATTGTACTTTTTTTGGGTGAAGTCTTCTTAGATGTCTATAAGGCCAAGTTGGTGGATTTTATTATTTAGCTCTTCTGCATCTTTGCTGAGTTTCTTTCCAGTTGTTCTATCTTTCATTGTATAAAGTCTCCCACTATGACTGTGGAGTCATCTATTGGACTTTTCAACTCTTTTAAAGTCTGATTTATTTATTTTTAGGCTTTTTCATTTGGTCCATAGATATTTATTTTGGTTATATCTTCAGGTTCAATTGATCCT
>NW_006922087.1:467238-467809 GCF_000298275.1 Orycteropus afer afer | reverse complement strand
TCCCTGTTTACAATCTTGTAAGCTCATTTTACTTTGGATATGTCCATAACTGTGGCTTCTGGGTTATGTCATCTTGAGCATTAATGGTTGGTTGTTATTTGCTATTTTTGGTTCTCTGTTCAAAGGACTCCCTTTAGTATCTCTTGTAATGATGGTCTTGTTGTGACAAATTCCCTTAGTTTCTGCTTATCTGAAAATTTCCTAATTTCACCATAAATTTGAGGGACAATTTTGCCAGGTATATAATTCTTGGCTAAAAATTTTCTCTTTCAGGGTTTTACATATACCGTCCTATTGCCTTCTTGCTTGCATGGTTTCTGCTGAGAAATCACAGTTTATTCTTACTGCCTGTCCTTTTTAAATAACTTTTTGTTTTTCCTTTGCTGCTTTCAGGATTCTTTCTTTGCCTTTGGTTTTGATGAGTTTGATGATGATATGTCTTGGTGTTTTTCTTTTGGGGTCTATCCTTTTTGGGCTCATTGGACTTCCTGAATGGATATATTCTCATCTTTCATCATATCAGGGAAGTTCTCTTCCAACAAATCTTGGACAATTTTCTCAGTGGTTTTAT
>NW_006922087.1:463825-465723 GCF_000298275.1 Orycteropus afer afer | reverse complement strand
ATCCAAAATGGTCAAGTCACTTGTAAACATTCAAAATGCACCCTCTGGACAGAGCAAAGTCCGCAGCTTAGCCTGCCTTCCTCTTTGCAGCTTACCCTTTTATTCCACAGCCACCAGAGCAGTCCTCCATGGAGTTCCTGGCTAGCAGGGCCAATTTTTAGGTTAGTTCTTAGGTCCTACCCCACTTGGCAACATCCAAGCTGTCTGTACCTTCAGGATTGTTGCCAGACCGCAGCTCCATATGTCTCCTTTTTTGGTGTTTTCATGCAAATTCTCTGCTAGTTGGAGTTTAGTGCACTTCTATATCCTTCCCTTCAAGCCTCAGGGGTCCAGGATTATCTTCTGTGTCTGTATTAATTGTTTCCCCTTTTCTTTGTTGTTGAAGGTCTGTGCAGTATTTCTGCCTATTCTGCCATCTTCAAGGCTGTCCTCAAAGTTTCTTTTTACATACTGGAAGCAAACCAGTGCTGAAGGCAGATACTCAGCTGCTCACAGCAGATTCTACCATGAAGTTGATTACCTGTTTCATCATGGGCAATAACTACATTCACCTGCCCAGCCACTCAAAATCAGGCCCAGCCAAGTTGACACATAACCTTAACTACCACAGTTCCTAAACCAAATGCAGTGTGTTCTGATTACCTAGTGGTGTTCTGACAAGAATATACCACAAATGAGATGGCCTTAACAAACAGGAGTTTATTCTCTTACAGTTTGGAGGCTTTAAGTCCAAGTTCAAAATGCCAGGCTGTAGGGGCTGGGTGAAAGCCCCTCAACTTTGGGGTCCAGCTCTGCCTCCTTCTCCTGGCCCTCTGGAGCTAGAGACATGTCTTCACTCAGACAGCTGTTGGCTGCTGAGGCTGAGAAGCCCCAAGGTTGGCAAGTAAAAAGGCACAGTCCCGATGTTACCAAACCACATGGCAGGCCATTAACTCAAGTCCATTGTAAGTCCCAAGGTCAGCAGAGCATATGGCAGGCTGCTGAGCAACGATACGGTTACATGCAGGGTCCAAGTGTGCCATAAGCTGGAGACCATTCCCAAAGCTTCTCCTTATATCCAGTAAGCAACCCACATGCCAAAGGCAGCTACTCAGCAGCTTGTGGTAGATCCCACCATGGAGTTTATTGCCAGTCTTATCATGGGGAATAACACCACCAGCTGCCCAGCCACTCACTCAACCAGGCCCAGCCAAGTTGACACATAAACACAACTACCACACAGTGTTTCACTGTTGCCATTTTATATTTTTTTTGTGTGTGTGTGCATGTATAGATAGGTATCAACAAATCTTGCAAGAAAGTTGCAGAGGTAATGTGCAATGCCTGGCCTGTTTTACAAAAACTTTAAAACACCATGTTGTTGCTTGGTAAGTTGGGGAATGTTGTTGTTGTTATGTGCTGTCGACTCGGACCTGACTCATAGCAACCCCTCCTTGTGTTTTCATGGTGGTATCATGACTGAAGTAGATTGCCTAACCTTCCTTCTAAGGAGTGGCTGGTGGGTTTGAACCACCAGTCTCCTGGTTAGCAGTCAAGTGCCTTAGGTGCTATGCTACCAGAGCTCCCAATCACAGATGGGGAATACCATGTCTAAATGAAGATAGGAAGGAAACCCAGATTGAATGCTTTCTTTAGATTAGAACTGAAGTCCTGAGAAGGTCAGGCTGGACCTCTCTAGAGTACTCCAGTGACTTATGTATATATGTTAGCATTATGAGCCACATCATCATTTTATACAGTGGGCATCGACATGTAATTACCAAGGAATTCTTTAGAAATTCAGTGACTACTTTTGGAACAAGTGTTTGCTGACTGGATCTGAGGGAGATCCCTGGTAAACATAAGATCAGTCCCACCTAATTGAAACAGCTTGAAATTATGTAAATACTTGTATATGT
>NW_006922087.1:456085-463085 GCF_000298275.1 Orycteropus afer afer | reverse complement strand
AACCCACCAGCCACTCCTCAGAAGGAAGGTTGGGCAATCTACTTCTGTAGTGATACTGCCTCAGAAACCCAAGGAGGGGTTGTTAGGAGTTGGATCTGACTCCATGCAGTGAAGTTTTCTTTTTTTAAAAAATATTACAAAGAATTAATGAAATGAATTCATTTTCACAAAAGTTTTTATGTTTATGAAGACAAACTCTTTCTAAGTAAATTAGATATTATTATTATTTTTTTTTTAAAAAAGAAACTCCTCACTGCCATCGAGTCAATCCAGCCTCATAGCGACCCCTCCTTGGGTTTCCGTGAGCCAGTATCTCTACAGAAGTAGATTGGCCAATCTTCCTTCTGGGGAGTGGCTGGTGGATTTGAACCGCCAGCCTTGTGGTTAACAGTCAAATGTCCTAGGCACTATGTCACCAGAACTCCCATTGTAATTTATTTAAAGAACAGAAGTAATATGCTTCGAAGTGAAACTAATAGTTAAATTGGTTATCTTTTGCCTTTAACACATAAATGAACTAGTATGGTCTATTCTTATCTTTGAATGCAAGCCCAAGGAAGGAAGGGAAAGGTAAAATCAGGCTTACTTGGCCACAGTCTCTGAGGTCATGTACCTCTTAGGGAACCTTTTGAATGATCCCTCCCAAACTAAATATAAACTTTTTCAGACAAATACTAATAAGAAAAAGTTCTATCTTATTGTCGTTATCAGAAAATTGAGTAGCCCTTCATCATGGAGCAACCTTGGGCAGATTCTTTCTATTGCAAGAGAACTCTGCAAAGCCAAAGCAGAAATTACACTTGGGATAGCCTCTGGAAATACTTCTGCCTCAAGTCAAAGATGAAGTTATATGCATAAATTGGTCATTTAGACAAAAACTTTGTAATTTCCAATAGTAGCTGGCAAAATCTTCAAAGGCTAAATATAGATTTGGGGAAATAAGGAAAATTGTAAAATTTTAAATGAGTAACTTAGAATATTTAAACAAACTTTTCCAGCAGTAATTATGTTTTGTGATTATGTCAGCATTTTGGGATTCCAGGAGAGACCCTGAGCCACCAAGGGTCAATCCAGAAGGTCCTTGTCCTCCAGTGACCAAGAATGACCAGGTCAGACAAGGAAGGTTTCACATGAGCAAGGGATTTAGGAAGAGAATCTTGCCAGAGGAGACAGAGAGGGCCCTAGCAACACTAATCTCTGTCTCCAGGAGCACAGGGTAGAGAAAGGACTACATGGGTGTTTGGTTAATGTTTTATTCATTAGGTTTCTTGGTGTTTTGGGAAAGTGGCAGGTTCTGGGTTGGGTTATGGTAATCAGATCCACGCACAGGTGCCATATGTGTTGTTGGGATGCTTGACATGTGTTGCAAGTGCTGCAAGGATACTTGGCATAACTCATTATGGGGTATCATGCATGTGTTGTCCCTTGGAGTGGTGGGTAGATTCCCAGTCAGGGTCTTTGTTATCTTAGGAAGCTCATGCGAGGGTAGTCATCATTGTACTGCTTATGTCTGAGTGGCTGGTGTTACCTTGTTTTCTCTGGAAAGTAGGTTTACGAGAAGTCAACATTGTGCCACAGATAATTTTAACTATACATTCCAGGATGTGGGCTTTTAAAGAAATTTATTTTCTTTTTCAGCAAATGTTTCAAATATTTTCCATTTCAACAGATCAGATCTCACCTACCCTATCTCAAATATATATGTATATAATAGACACACACACACACATATATATATATAATATAATTTTAAGATTTTATGTAATTTACTGATAATTGAGTTAAGTATCTGTTATAATTCAAAGTTCATATACATTTGCTTTTTAGAGAAAGTATATATACATATTCAGGTCTGCTTATAAGTATGCTCATTTTGCCAGTTAAAGAGTTATAGAGATATGCAACAGATAATGCTTTAAAAATTTATCAAAAAGAGTTTATTTGATAAAGTCAAGTGTTTATCTGTTTGGCTAAAGTTCAATAGTTTAAGATTTTTAGGAGTTTTAATGATAAATAGCATATAAAACACTGAATTTCTTGCCTTTAAAATAACAAAATTTTCCGATTACTGGTTTGAAGATTTCATTCTTTGTGTAATCTGCCTTGAAGGCAAAGGGGGATTCCTGAGTTTTACCAAGCTGCATGGTTTTTAGTAAAAGCTCTGGTAGTGTAGTGCCTAAGGCACTTGACTGCTAATCAGAGGGCTGGTGGTTCAAACCCACCAGCCACTCCTCAGAAGGAAGATGGGGCAATCTACTTCTGTAGTGATACTGCCTCGGAAACCCAAGGAAGTGTCACTAAGAGTCGGGCCCAACTCAATGGCACATAACAACAAGGTTTCTACCTTTAGGACTTTTAGTTATTATTTTCTTAGGTATCTTTTCTCAGTTACCTGTGATACAAACTCCTGACAACTCTGAAACTCCATGAAAAACCACAAAGAATTTTTATAAAAAGAGAAGAGTGCTAAAAAGTTTCATGTAATAGGTTATAGAGTACCTGAGCTTGTGGTCAATTCAAGAGAACTGGCCGATTCTCTTTTGGGTTAAAATTTTATGTTAGTATTCCTCTTGTATTTTTACCTAATATTAGACAAGAAATGCATAATATCATAATTTTAGTTATTTTAATTGCTAACTTCGTCACAATCTTTTCTTTTAAAAGCAGCATTAAAGCCAGTAGGTTTAACTGGGAAGATTATTCCACTTACCTATAAAGCCTACTTCAAATACTGAGAGAATTGATAGTCTTGGTATATAGTACTGTGTCTCAAGGTTATTATGTGTTATATTTAAAGCTCTTTGAAAATATGTTTAATCATTGTGTTTAGAGATATTCTCATCTAATGTCCCTTTTGAGTTTAAATTGAATTTATTTCACTTTATGAGTTCTGTAATTGATTTCCCATCAGGTTTATCAGTTAAAAAACATGTATTAATCATGACCATCTTACGTTTTGTTACCTACAAAGAACCTTTGCTTTGTTGACTTTGCTAAAATGCTTGACCAAAATATTCCAACAGAAAAATGGACTATGTTGGGCTTATACGAAGGACCGTGATATTTTGAACATGGATCCCACTAGATTGAATCCGGATTTCCAGAACTAATGGAGAAGGCGATGGATTCACAGACTGCACTGCAGCTGATCCAGGATCCCAGGAAATTAAAATTAACTATACAGAAATAAGTAAACTGAAGATTCATATGAGATTTATATAGAAATACTGTTGATGTTAATATTCTATTTTCTGGATATAAGAAACCATTTTTTTTTTTCTCCTTCCTCCTAATGGGTTTGTTGTTTTCATCAGATTATCATTGGTTCTTGTTATCATATACCTAGATGTTTGTATATAATCAATTAACCACAAAGAAAAAATAAGAAATATGAGAAGAATATAAAATTGAGGACCAGAAAAAAAAAAAACTAAAAAGAGATAAGAAAATTCTTAATCAATATAGTACTGTTCTGGTTGTTGTTGTTAGATGCCATTGAATCAGCTCCTACTCATAAGGACCCTATGTACAATAGAATGAAACACTGCCTGGTCCTGCGCCAGCCCCACAATCCTTGCTATACCTGAGCCCATTGATGCAGCCACTGTGTCAATTCATCTTGTTGAGGGCCTTGAAGGACCAAGCTGGCTACTCTAAACTTGGCTAAGACACCCTGAAACCTCAAAGGTAAATTCCACCTGCAGACTCCACACCCTCCCATGCCTTGAGAAACCTCAAGGATAAGTTCCACCTGCAGACCCCACCCCACTCCCACCTTGTCAAAAACAACCCCACTTCCTGGAAACTGCAACTCTTGCAAAACCCCGTGTGCATCAGAGGTCCCTATAAAAGGGGGCAACACTTCCCCCAGCTATGGCTCTACTCTGCAACTGGCATTGTTCACATTGCTTCTAGAGTCATCCCTCACAGGCTTTTCTTCAATAAAGCCTGCTCTGATCTGTCGAGGTTGTGGCTATTTTTTTCTTTCCTTGCTTTCACTTTAACTTCTGTACTTCCTCACTTTCCTAACAGCCCTTCTCCTTTTTTGTTGACCCTCTATTTTACTGAGCATGATCTCCTTCTGCAGAGAATGGTCCCTACTGACAACATAACAAAAGTAGACTTTTCAGTAGTGAGACAAAAATAGACAGACCAAAATCTGGCCATTCTCACTTCCAAGGAGCATTCTAGCTGCATGCCTTTCAGGATAGTTTTGTAGTTCTTCTGGGAGTCCATGATATTTTCAGTATTCTTTGCCAACACCATAACTCAAAAGCAATTTTCCTTATCCACTGTCAAGCTTTCACATTCATATGGGGCTATTAAAAATACCATGGCTTGGGTTAGGCATGCTTTAGTCTTCAAAGAGACATCTTTGCTCTTCAACGCTATAAAGATGTATTTTGCACCAGATTTGCCCAGGGCAACATGTTGTCTGATCTTTTGACTGCTGCTTCCATTGGTGGTGACTGGAGTACCAACTAATACTAAATTTTTGGTAACGTCTAATTAGAAGATTATGTTGATAAACTTGTTTTTGTTGTTATGTGCCATCAAGTTGACCCTTATAGCGACCCCTCCTTGAGTTTCTGAGGTGGTATCATTATGGAAGTAGATTGTCCAACTTTCCTTCTGAGGAGTAGCTGGTGGGTTTGAACTGCCAGCCTTCTGGTTAGTAGTCAAGTGCCTTAGGCACTATGCTACCAGAGCTCCTAGAAGAAAGGATAAACTTAGCAAAGTTATAAATATAACTAAAGAAGTGTCTGAAGATCAGCTATGATTTTTCAAAATAGAATGGTATTAAGATTTTCTGCTAAGTCTCCCAAGGAACAGTTTTGTATCATAATAGATGAATTGCCTGTGTGTCTTAACGCATAATCTGAGGTTTTGCAGAGTCTCTGTATAGCTGAAGCACATAAAAGCAGTCACTGATATTGTTTATTTATAAACAAATGCCTTGTGGAACTTGTTTCCTTGGTAGACTTTAAGGTTTTAGTTTTGTGGGTTATTTCAGCCATTTGGCCTAACACTGTCAATGTTTCCAGATTTCTGGCTTTCATGGATGTTGGGGTAACCCACACAGACCGTATTCTTAGGTACCCTTTTGAAATTTGTGCTTTTGGAAAACGTACCTACAAGCCATTTATAAATTAAACACTGGTCTGAATGAAAGAGTGAGGCAATTTTGTTCTGAGCATTGTGCTCTTCTGAAGAATGCAGTCTCCTTAGAGAAACAGACTCCAAAAGGAAAATCAGACTGCATGCATTATATTTAGGGTAAATCAATAATTATTTTAATTCATCTCCAATGTTGTGAAATGCCTGTCTAATGCTTACAATCAAACTGTAACCGTCTTTGGTATACAGAAAATGTATCTTGAAGAAACTAGGTTTTCAGAGGGGACTATGACCTCTGATTATGACCTTTAGTCATTCTTATGATGGTGATCAATGAACTTATAAAGAAATTCATGATTAGAGGAGGGAATAATGTGAAAGCACCCTTAAAATCTTTGAAGACTTAGCCTAATTAAAATGGCTGACAAGGTTTGGGCTCTGCTTCTATTTCTTAGAAGGAACTCTAGTGGTGCGGTGTCTAAGGCATTTGATTGCTAAGTAGAAGGTTCAGAGTTCAAACCCACCAGCCACTCTGCGGAAGGAAGATGGGGCAATCTATTTCTGTAAAGATTTACCACCTTAGAAACATTAGGGTTTCTAAGATTTACCACCTTAGAAACCTTAGAAACACCTTAGGGTGTCCCTATGAATTGGAATTGACTTGATGGCAGTGAGTTTGGTTTTTGCTTTTTTAGTCTGTTTCTGAGAAGGTAACTCATAACTGTTGTGTGAACAAGGAAGGGACAGTTTTGCTCTGGAGAAGAAGTTTAAATAGATTAACTGAAGACCTCCACCATCTGTATTATCTTGCTAATTATGCATATTTGACAATCCCTAAGGGAATGTTTTTCTTTTGCTTTTGGTCATTCTGGAGATCACATTCTTTAGGTTACCTGGACTTTAGATTGTCATATTTTTCACAGGTGAGAGAGGATTTTGATCTTCAGGCTTGCCTGATTTTATCCCCAAAATATCTTGGAGGAGACGTCACTTATAGGACTCATTACAATCCCTCTGGAATACACCTAAATTTGCTTCTCTCACAAATCTGCATGCAGCCAAACTGTTGTTGTTATTATGTGCCTCCAGTAGCAACCTTTCCTTGGGTTTCCTAGGGGAGGCAGTGTCACTAGGGAAGTAGATTAGATTGCCCAGTCTTCCTTCCAGGGAGTGGCTGATGGGTTTGAACTCCAGCCTTCTGGTTAACAAGTCAAGATACATTTGTCACAGATTAAAGAAGCATTGATTAGGACTTGAAATGCCATAGTGGGGAGAAGCAAACAAGCTTTTTCTTTAATGGACTTTGAGGTCTTGGATTTTGTTTAAATCTTATTGCTTTTGAAGTTTCTTTGTGTTGGCAACATGGGTTTGTTTGACTGGTAAGAATTTTCCATACAAACTATCAATTGTTTGCTTTCCATTTTCATATTTATTACTTTTGTCTCACATGCCCATAGGTTCTGTAGACTAATAATTTTCCCTTATTGAATGGATGTTATTGAATTTTTTTTGTAACCTCATTGTTTTTGAAGTAGTTTTATCACTTAAATTTTATTAATTTGTATAGGTAAACCCTTCCATGTGTTTTTTTAATTTTATTTTATTTTTTATTTTTATTGTGATTTGGGTGAAAATTTACAGTACAAATACACTTTCCATACAGCAGATCACATACACTTTGTCTCATGACATGGACCACAATTTAGCACAATGCAACATCTCCTCTCTCACTTCCTCCCGATAGGTACCACTTCCCTGTGACCATCCCTCCATGCACTCCTACCCCCTGAGCTGTCTCCCTGTGCCTGAGCAGCCCTTCTTTCTCTCTCGCTTGTTCTCTCCAAGGAGTGTATCTACCTCAGATAAATGCTCAACTAGTATG
>NW_006922087.1:443673-448760 GCF_000298275.1 Orycteropus afer afer | reverse complement strand
TAAAGAGGGTTTAGAGTTCGAAGTGGGAGGTTTTATGATAATTGGATGAATATGTTTTCTTCTGTTGAGTGAGAGAAGATATTGGCAGAGAAGGTGGGAGCAAAAGAAGGAAAGCTTGGTGTTGCTAGGGCCGGTTTCTAGGGCTTTGAGCAGGCTATTTTTGATGACGTATTCATTTGCAAGACAGCAGCTCAATTCAGGAAAGATTCTTATTGTTAGAGCATCATAAATTTCTGCCAATTTCAGGCACACTCAAAGATCCCGCCTCCACGGCCCCACAGTGCTAAAGACTGGAGCTAAGGCAAAAATCCTGGGAGTGCGATTTCTTCCCTCTCCCTGTTTCTTCTGTCCGCGGTGGTGACGTAATCCTACCAGAGCGCTAATGGCTGGCTCTGGAGTTTGTCTGCTGCCCAGCTGCAGCGCCAAAGATGCATGCAGTTTGAACTGTGGGTCAGGGGAGTACCGGCTAGTGACCTGCGGTCCCGATCTCTGTGACAAAGAAAAGCACGGAGTTTCCAAGTCTGACCCCAGTCTACTCTGTGACCTGCTGGGAGGAGAGGGAGCTACCCTTCCTGTAGCAATAGTAAGTTTTCCTCCAAATCTCAGCGGAGGTGTCCATGCCCACAGCCAGCCCCCAGGAGACCCAATTTACCTCCAAAAAATCAAGATGAGCTGCTGGAGGCAGGTCTCTGCCGCTGTCCACTGGAATATTATAGTGGTAGCTGGTAAGCTGTTACAAGGCATCCTCCCTTTTGGCTCAGGGATCTCAGGCGGGTGCCCTAGCCCAGTGCACAGTGACTGCTCCAGAAGAGTTTCCAGTGCCTCTCTTGGGTGCCTATCTGTCTGTCCTCTTCTAGTAGCTCTTTCCCAAATAATCTCTCTGTGATTTTCCTCTAATTCTGCTCTTGCGTGTTTGATGTACTCTGAATCTGTGAGCTGTTCAGAGCAGTGAAATTCCTAATTTAAACTGTTGTGGCTAGTTATTCAAGACCGTAGATGCCAGAGGGATAAAGCATGCTGCTCACTCACTTGACTCCAATTTGAACTCTGTCCTGTGTGTTTTTAAGACACTGCATGCCAGCTCTACAAAATAAGCAGGACAGGTAAGCAACAAACCCCTCCCCTTATCCTATTTACCCTGAACTCTGTGGGGTAGCCAAAACCAGCCTGAGATGGTTTGGCTGTGATCTTAGTATCCTATGTGGCATTTTGGTCATTAAGTGACTCATGAATATTAACATCTCCACCTCTGGGTGGAGTTTAGCTGCTATTTTTTATACATGCAACTTGTGGAGAAGTATGTAACTTTAACTGTGCCTATGTGGGATGCAGAAAGTCATGTGCGCCCATGATTTTGTATGACTTCTTGTTTTGTAAACTATACATGATGGAAGCTTGAAGGAGCCTTCCTGGGAGCAGTCTTGGAGGCACTAGCCCTGACTGTTTCCTTTCTTTGGCCAAAAAAACATAGTGCCTTTCTGTTCTTCCACCTCAACTTCTTGTTTATTGGCTATAATGAGTCACACTGAGCAGATCCTGGATTTCTTTCACTGAACATTTTAACTGATAAACTCCTTTACATTGTTATCATTAGTATTTTTTATCTATACTATTGACTGTAGGAGCTCTGGTAGCATAGTGCCTAAGGCACTTGACTGCTAACCAGAAGGCTGGCGGTTCAAACCCACCAGCCACTCCTCGGAAGGACGGCTGGGCAATCCTACTTCCATAGTGATACTGCCTCGGAAACCCAAGGAGGGGTCGCTATGAGTCGGGGCCGATTCGACGGCAAATAACAACAACAACAACAACAACAATTGACTGTATCAAAATACTTTATTATCTATACTATTGACTGTACTAAAAGAACTAACAGATCTGTCCTGGAGGAAGTGCACCCAAAATGCTCATTGGAAGTGAGAATGGCCAGACTTCATCTCACCTATTTTGGTCATGTTGTCAGAAGGGACCATTCCTTGGAGAAGGGTGTCATGCTTGGTAGGGTGGAGGGTCGATGAAAGAGGGGGAGGCCTTCAACGAGATGGATTGACACAGTGGCTGCGATGATGGGCTCAAGTATAGCAGGGATCTTGGAGCTGGTGCGGGATCGGGCAGTGTTTCATTCTGCTGTGCATGGGGTCGCTATGAGTCGGAAACGACTCGATGGCACCTAATAACAACAACAAATTGACTGTATTAATGATATTATTATTATAATTAGAAATGTTATATGAAGGTTATTTCTAATGTAATTTCTTAGAAAGCTAATATGTTGCCCACAAAGTGAATCATATATATTAACGAGATACATTTTACAGATGGACTTGAGTTTCCACTTTAAGATTTGTAGCCTAACCACAGGCCAAGTAAAACCAAACCAAACCAAACTCATTGCTGTCGAGTTCATTGTGACATATAGTGACCCCTCCTTGGGTTTCTGAGGCAGATCTCTATGGAAGTAGATTGCCCAATCTTCCTTCTGAGGAGTGACTGGTAGGTTTGAACTGCCAGCCTTCTGGTTAGCAGTCAATATGACCCTGTTCTATACTTGCAGCATAAGATGATCACTGAAGACTGGGTGCTATATTAAAGCACAGTGAAGAAATTAGATGGTGCCCAGCTATCAAAAAAGATAGTGTCCGGGGTCTTAAAAACTTGTTTTGAACCAAGAAGCCATCTAAAGGAGCCATCAACCAGTCTGTGCAGAAGAAAGCACACCAACATAAATGTGATGCAAATATTTAAAATAAAATCTATGATCAAAAGAGGAAATGTTTTAGAGCTGAAATTTCTAAAGCACACGGGTTGTAGAAGGCTGCGGTACACAGTGGGAGCCCTAAAACCATTTTGAGTCTGGACACAAGTTCAGAGGCCAGTTGAGTTCTTTCTGACCTTTAAACCAACATTGTGGCTATGCATAGACAAGTTCTAGGACAAATATAAACCAACTCAAACCAACCTCACTGCTGTCAAGTTGGATCTGATTCATAGAGACCCTTCCTTGGGTTTCCAAGGCAGTATCACTACAGAAGTAGATTGCCCAATCTTTCTTTCGAGGAGTGGCTGGTGGTTTGAACCACCAGCCTTCTGGTTAGCAGTCAAATGCCTTAGGCACTATGCTACCAGAGTTAAAATTTTGGGTCCTGGTATTATTTTGTGGCTATGACTCAGGGCTGCATAGTCATAAGTCATACCATAACCACCATGTAGCCAGGTGGTCAAGCCCCAGAACAAATATTGTAACCCTTTTTGAGTCTTCATTTGTGTGTATATCCCAACCATGGACCTTTCTCTGCTTCTGTAGTCCCATCACAGTAGTGATGAATGGACCTGCCATTAGTTGTGATATTGTGATGATTTCCTTTGTACTCTATCAAAAATAATGAACACCATGATTATGATTCAGTGGACTCCATTTGATGTCTTGAACTCTGTCATGGTGATGGTTTCCCTCACCTTAAATGACTATTTTGTCTTTCTTCTATTTAAGGTTTAATAAAAGGGTCTATATAGAACATGTTTGAATCTGGGGTTTTTTATCCCCTAGCATAAGGTAGACCCTTAGTCAACAGGTGAAGGTGAAGGAATGGAGAAAAGGGAATGAGGACTGTAAACAATGTATTTTAGCAAAAATTTACAGGTGGGGTGACTCAACATGTTCTTTGTTAAGTACACAACTGAACATATCACCTTCCACAGATGTGGCACTCAGCCTTGGGTATACAAAGGAATCACCTGGGCACTACCCTAGAGTAATGAAATCAGAATTCCTGTGGGTGATACCTTGACCTCAGTGTTTTTCAAGCAAAAAAAGAAAAAAGACTCTCAGAGAGATTGACTGACACAGTGGCTATAACAATGGGCTCAAACATATCCACAATTGTAAGGATGGTGCAAAACCAGGCAGTGTTTCATTCCATTATTCATAAGGTTGCTATGAGTAGGAACACACTTTACTGCAACAGGTGATTGCAAGCACAGCCAAGGTTGAGAACCAATGCTAGAGAAGGTCCTCTTTATGTTCTTTAAAAGCTTCCTACTCAAAGCCTTCTACCTGGATCAGCAGAATCAACATCAACTAGGAACTTGTTAGAAATGCAGATCCTTGGGTCTCATTGCTACAGTCCCACAGAATTAGAATATGCATTTTCACAGTACCCCCAAGTAATTTGTGTGTGCACAGTAAAGCTTGAAAACCATTTTCTAGTAAAGTGATTCTCAAATTTGGCTGTATATTAGAATTAGTTGAAGAGCTTCTAAAAAGTCAAATGCTCATATCTCACTGGGCCCAGACCAAGAAAATCAGAATCTCGGTCATGGGATCCAAGAAGAATCCCTGCAAATAAATCAGTGAACAATCCCATTATTCAGGATTGTTTAGTGTTTTGTGAATAAACCCGAATTTGATTCATCTATGAGTTCTCATTTTTACTTTCTTTAAAGAAGATCAAGAGTTAAATAACAATAATAACAGCAAGAACCACAATAGGGAAACAAATGAGTGCAGAATCTTCTTGTTTTTAACATTCTCTCCTCAATAATTTGCAGTCATGCCGCTTCCAATTTGATGCATTTTTTTAAAGTTATTCAACTTTATTGAGATTTTATTACTCAACTTAGTTTCATAAAAAAGAAGTCTCTTTGGACTCATAGTTTATTGGGATTTACATGATATTTAAATAATTCACAGAGTTATAGAAATTGGGAAAATGGTATAAGCAGGTTTGGGAAGAAACACAATTAAGTCTAAGTGAGTCCATTTTGTGGCTATTGTGTCAGTCCATCTCAGTGAGGATTTCCTTTGTTTTTGCTGACCCTCTACCAAACATAAGGAGCTCTGGTGGCATAATGCCTAAGGCATTTGGGTGCTAATCAGAAGGCTAGCTGTTCAAACCCACCAGCCATTCCATGGAAGGAAGACTGGGCAATCTACTTCCGTAAAGATTTACCACCTCAGAAACCCAAAGGGGGTCACTTTGAGTCGGAATCAACTCCATAGCAGTGAGTTTTATTTTGTTTTGTTTTTTTCCTAACATGTCCTATTCTAATGATTGGTCTTTCTTGATGACATGTCCAAAGGAAGTGAG
>NW_006922087.1:439053-442768 GCF_000298275.1 Orycteropus afer afer | reverse complement strand
GCAATCTATTTCCATTGTGATACAGCCTCAGAAACCCAAGGAAGGGTCGCTATGAGTCAGATCTGACTCGATAGCAGTGAATTTGTTTTTTTTTTTTTTTGGTTTAGTTGATGAATAATAAGAATTTAAAATAAAAGGGAGGCACTGACACAATCACAGGAGATGGATTTTTTTTTTTTCTTCTTTTAGAGAAAGCGTATGCTAGCATTTTTGCCCTCTGATAGATACCTTATTTTAACAGTATCATAGTATTAAAGTTTCTTACTGATGGCAAGTTATAATAGCTATGAAATTCCAAAGTGGGGTGTCAGATCACCATAGGTAGAATTTACAAAGAAAATAGAAGAAAATCAGTTTCAAAACTCTTGGGCACCTCATTTGGGGGTTCAAGAGAGTGCAGCTGTTGAGAGGAATTCATGATGAATAATTTTTTGGAGAAAGCATTGCTGCTAGGAGGCTTATAGAGGTTACTTGTTCCCTCAGTTCAAGCCATGTTCTTTGGGAAGAGGGTGCAATGGGACCACTCAGAGAACTTGAGATGCATCCTCTGAGGTTCAGAAACCCATATGATGGAAGGTTATCTCCAGTCCAGGAGATCTTGAAGTCAGGGCAAGGTCTGAGAGCTCTTTTGGGGGTTGTTTGTGAGTGGTTATTGCATATGGGAAGAGAGTGTTTTCTCTTCCCTTTCAATTACACATCATGGCATATATGAGTGTCACCCACAGACCAGCCATTGACCTAAGAAGAGAGTTCCCATGAGGCCATTTCAGGGCAAAAGTTTTGCCTCTCTGTGAGCATCTGTGTGCTGAGTGGATCCCAGGAGAACGAGGGGCTAGGAGGGGAATGACAAACCAAGGAGAGTCATGCTCTCTACCATAGGAGCTGCATCAGGAGCAACCCACAAAGGTACCCCAAAGAGAGAAGGTTGGTGATTGTCCAGCTAGTTCCAAGGTGTATGACATAAGATGAAAACCACACCCAGTATGTCAGACCACAGCCTCTCCACAGCCCCTACTCTTCCCGGGCTGGTCACAAGAGATATGGACAGTTCAGGCAGCAAATGAAGGAGAGAGCAGTGTGGGAACAGAAGAAAGAAGAATATCTCTACCTCCACCCTCTGAAAGCTGATAACCACAGTTGGGCACCTTGTAGAGAGAGATCTGACATTAAATGGTGTTCAGCTATTTCATTACTACATGGGACTGGTCATCATACTTCCAAATTGTTGCTATGTGTGTTACCTAAAGTGGTCATACTTAGGCCTGTTGACTAAGTAATTGGGCCAAGTTTTCACCCAATGTCAAGGAATTGATATTAATGGGACCATGGTAGGGAAAACAAAACAAAACAAACAATATAATCTGAATATATCCTGTGAATGGGGCATGTTCAAAGGGATCTTTGCATACTTTTTAGTGGTTTCCAATCTACAACAGCAAAGGTAGCAGATTAGGCTAATAACAACACTATCTAATGGGAGATCAGCATGGAACCTACCATATGTCATTAAAAAGGCTCTTTCAAGCAAGTATAAAACTTCAGAAAAGGGTAGAGAGCATGGTTTTCCCAACTTGGATATTCAAATGTAGTCTAGTTTATGTGACAGGGACATTGAAAATAGTATTTATTGTCAAAGAACAATCCAAATCCCCCAAAATAAACTCACTGCCATTGAGTCAATTCTAACTCATAGCAACCCCTACTGGGTTTCCAAGGCTGGAAATATTTCTGGAAGCAGGCCATCTCATTTTTCTTCCATGGAGTGGCTGGTGAGTTTGAACCACTGACCTTTTGGTTAGAAGTCAAATGCTTTGACCACCAGAGCTCCTCAAAGAACAATTCAGATATTTATTAATTAGTTGGCCTTGTGCTTAGTACTTATTTTGCAGAGCGATTGTTTCCTCACATGAGAAGGATTTGGTCAGTAGTCGGAGCCAAAAATGAAAATAAGAGTCATAAGACAGGGGAGGAAAAGAGACCATCAACAGTCTGGGGACAGTAAATACTGCTTGTACAATTTTTGCATAAGTTGATTATCCGGAACTTAGCAGAGAGAAATTTATCTGGCCAGTCTTTTTTTGAGTAGGTCAACTAAATTGAGAATCAAAGACACAACTTTCACTGTTTAGGAATTCTTCAGAAAGCACTTGGAATAAACATGACTGGTTGCCTTTCTGAAGCAGTCAGCCCCTCCTCCTGGTTTAGGCAATGGTCTACATCATTTTGCTCTGTAGAACTTCTCATTCACATCCTTTCTTCACTCATTTTGTTCATTCTGAATACATAAACTTGTATTTGCATAACAGAGGGAGTTAGGGAAGAAAATCAGAGATGTTCTTAAATGCTGAGTTTTTCCTCCCTAAGAAAGGGCAGAGAGTTTTTCCTCTTCCTGTAACATTAGCTTTAAAAAGGGGATAGATGATGAGGAAAGAAAAGAGAAAATCCCAGCTCCAGTTATATTTTGGGAGAAAAGTTTAAGGAGATTTTTAAGAGAATGACCTTATAATATCTTACAATATGGAGAAAGCAGATGTGAGGTGAGGGAGGCCTTTGGGGAGAGAGATGGGTGAGGATTTTTAGGCGACTTTTACCATACATAATGTAATATATTTCCCCTATTTTTTTTCTAGAGTTCAGTAATAAAGATTTAAGTTGTTTTCAATTTCCTTGAAAGCAATGCTATGTTGACAGAGACAATGAAAAGAGCTGAGTTTATTCATGTTAAAGATTTTAAAAAACTTCAGTGAAGAAAGTTATTTAACCCAGCATTCACCAAACTAATTTGACACCCTATCTTCTGGTAGCGTAGTTCCTAAGGCAATTGACTGCAAACCAGAAGGCTGACAGATCAAACTCACCAGCCACTCCTCAGAAGGAAGGTTGGGCAATCTACTTCAGTAGTGATACTGCCTCAGAAACACAAGGAGGGGTTGCTATGAGTCTGGTCCAACTCGATGGCACATAACAATAACAAAAACATCCTATTTTTAAAGGATGTCATTTCAGGAGTAATTATTTGGAACACACTTTGGGAAATTAAGTTCTAGACTCATGTTATCTCAAGATAGGTAAAGAATTTTTTTTTTTTTTTTTAAAGTCCATTCTCTCCTTTCCTAGTTTAATTTAACAGAGCCATATCAGGTTAAATGGGGAGGAATCGTCATGCTCTAAAATTAAAGAAACACCTAATTTTGAAATCCTGAAATGGCTGATCACTAGGCAATAAAAAGTAATGAAGTAGTCTTGCAAATGGAAAGAAAAGACACTAGAAAGTAGTTCAAAGTGTGAAAACAAATATCCTTAGTAAAGGGAATTGCATGGACAAGTACAATGCTCAGTAACATGTATTCACACTTGATAATTCCAATTGTTTGTCTTTTATGATTTTTTTTTTTTTTAAATTGTGATTTGGGTGAAAATTTACAGAGCAAATTCACTTTTCATACAGCAGTTCACATACCCTTTGTCTCATGACATTGACCACAATTTACCACAATGCAACAGCTCCCCTCCCACTTCCTCCTAATAGTTACCTCTTTCCTGTGTCCAGCCCTCCATGCACTCCTGCGCCCTGAACTGTCCCCCTGTGCATAAGCAGCTCTTCTTTCTCCCATGATAGTTTTCTCCAAGGGGTATCTACCTCAGGTAAATGTTCAACTCCTATGTCTGTCTTCTTTTTGGCTGGAAGCCACAGGTCTGGATTCAATTCCAGACC
>NW_006922087.1:421401-424932 GCF_000298275.1 Orycteropus afer afer | reverse complement strand
TTATAATTCAATAATCATAAAAAAACTAAAAGCATATGCACAAAAATATAGCACATAATCACACAGGTGCAGTAATGAAAAAAAAAAAAGGAAAAAGAAGAAGAAAAAACAAGAAAACCTGCAACATCTGAGGATAGGTCAATAGGAGATAAAAGGTCAAGAAGGAGAATAATGAAGAAAAAAATGGGAAAAATTCAAAAAGGAAAAAAAAGGAACAGGGTTAACCATGAGATAAAAAGAAAAAAAAAAAAAAATTGCAACCAGGAACAGGGAAAAGAAAAAAAGCTGAAAACTAGGACCTGAGTGGGGAAGACTAAAGAATAATAGTAAAAAGGACAACAGTATTAATAATCAAACTAAAAAAATAGAAAAAAAGAAAGAGAAAAAAGGAAAAGAAAAAAAGAGAAAAATCGGGGGAGGGCAGGACACCCAGGCTCCATCTGAGCACACAGACTTAGATGAAGTTCTTGTGGATCAAGAATGTGGGTGGGAGTGGGGGATGGCCACACCTCCGTTCACTAAGTGGGTCTGGGGTATAAGAGTAACAAGGGAGATTGAATCAATGATCTCCACCTTTTCAGTCGTCCAGGTCTGGAGTGTCCTTGAGGTTACTGGCAAGTGGAACATGTTGATAAGCCCCTGGAATCTGGAAGAGCACTGTTGCTTTAAATATCCAAAATGGTCAAGCTGCTTGTATACATTCAAAATGGCTGCATCCTCCAGACAGGCAAAAGTCCACAGCTCAGCCCGCCTTCCTCTTTGTTGCTGCTTTGCCTTTTATTCTCCAGCCACCAGAGCAGTCCTCTGTGCAGTCCCTGGGTAGCAGGGCTGATTTTTAGGTTAATTCTTAGGTCCTACCACCATTCGGCAATCTCCAAGCTGTCTGTGTCGTCAGGATCGCTCAGGATCACTGCCAGACTGCAACTCCGTATGTCTCCTTTTTTGGTATTTTCATGCAAATTCTTCTGCTAGTTAGGGTTTAGTCCACTTCTATATCCTTCCCTTCAAGGCTCAGGTGTCCAGGATTATCTTCTGTGTCTGTGTTAATTGGTTCCCTTTTTCTTTGTTGAAGAGGGTCTGTGAAGTCTTTCTGCCTATTCCACTATCTTTGTCTTTTATATATATACTTTTTTTAAAATTTTATTTTGATTTGGGTGAAGATTTACAGAGTAAATTCACTTTTCATACAGCAGTTCACATATATTTTGTCTCATGTCATTGACCAAAATTCACAATGCAACAGCTCCCCTCCCACTTCCTCCCCATAGTTACCTCTTCCCAGTGTATCTGTGTCTTTTATATTTTTAATGACAAATGTATAAAAAGCAAACAAAATTGTGTCACAAGTACATGAACTATAAAGACATAATGAGTGACAACAACAACAAAATGGGAGGGATTAAATGTACAGGTATAGAATTTATTGTATATTTCTGAAGTTATGTTGACACCAACTTACTATACCAAACAAAAAACAAACTCATTACCATCAAGTCAATTCTGACTCACAGCGACCCACTTTGGGTTTCTGAGGTGATAAATCTTTATGGAAGTAGATTGCCCAGTCTCTCTTCCACAGAGTGGTGTTGGGTTTGAACTGCCACCTTTCCAATTAGCAGTCAAATGCCTTAAGCACTATGCCACCAGAGTTCCTTAACTTACCCTAGTATGTTATAAATATGAGCTATTAAACATAATATTCATGGTAATCACTAAGAAAAAATATATAAAATCATCTACAAAAGGAAAGGAGAAGGGAGGCAAAATGACTCACTACAATATACCAACAAAACACAAAAGCAAGTGGTAGTAAAGGCAAAAGACATAGAAAGCTTAGCAAATACACACACACACACACACACAAACAAATAACAAAATGGTAGAAGTACGTAAGTTTTTATTGGTAATTACAGTGAATGCAAATGAACTAAGTGCTGCAATCAAAAAGCAGAGAATGACAGAATAGAATAAAAACACAATCCAACTATATGCTGTTTATAAGAGACACATCTTAGACCCAAGAATACAAATAGGTTTTAAGGGGAAGAATGGAAAAAAAAAGAGTCATGCAAATAATAACCAAAAGAGATCTGGGATGGTAAACCTCATATCTGACAAAATAGACTTTAAGACAAAATCTGTCAAAAAAAGATGGACATTATACAGTGATAAAAGTATCAACTAATCAAAGAGAGTTGACAATGATAAATATATATGCACTCAACATCAACACACCTAAATATACAAAGCAAACACTAACAGAATTGAAAGGAGAACTTGATAACAGTACAACAATAGTTGGAAACTTCAATACACTATTTTCAATATTGGATAGACCATCTAGAAGAAATAACAAAAGAATCTTAATGACACTATGAACCAACTTATGTGCAGAATATTTTACCCAATAACAACAAATATATATTATATTCTATTGTACATGGATCATTCTCAAGGATAAGTCAAATGTTAGGTCATGAAGCAAGTCTTGATAAATATAAGAAGATTGAAACCATTCAAAGTATTTTCTCTAAGCGCAATGGAGTAAAGCTAGAAATCAATAACAGAAAGAAAGAAAAAAGAAACTAGAAAATACACAAACATATGGAAATTAAACAACACAATATTACACTATGAATGGGTCAAGGAATAAATCAAAAGAGAAATCACAAATTTCATAGAGTCAAATGAAATTGAAAGCATGACATACAAATATTTATGGAATGCAGCAATGGCAATACTCAATAAATGCTTACATGAAAAATGAAGATCTAAATCAACAGCCTACCTCTACAACTTAGCCATTGTTCTAAACCTACCAGAAGAAAAGAAATAACAAATATCAGAACATAAATAAGTAAAAGAAAACAGAAAAACAATAGCAAGAATCAACAAGTTGCTTCTTTGAAAAGATCAGTAAAATTGATAAACCTTTATCTAGAATAACAAAATGAAAGAAAAGGGAAAAAAAAATGATGCAGATAACCAAAATATGAAATCAAAGAGGAGACATTACAACTGACCCAGTAGAAATAAACAGAATTATGACAGAATGTTATGAACAACTGTGCAGCAACAAACTGGATAACCGAGACAAAATAAAAACAAATTCTAAGAAGCACATATCTTATTCAAACTGACCTATAAGGAAATAGCAAATCTCAACAGACCCATAAGAAGTAACGAGATTGAATCAATGATCTAAAACCTTCGCACAACAACAACAACAGTCCTGGACCAGATGGCTTTATTAGGAATTCTATTAGACATTCAGAGAATAATTCACACCAACCCTGTTTAAACTACTCCAAAAGATAGACAAGAAAGGAATAGTCCCTAATTCATTCTATGAAGCAAACATAACCCTGATTCCAAAACAAGACAAAGATACAACAAGAAAGGAAAACCACAGGCCAAAATCCCTTATGAATATAGATGCAAAAATTCTCAGCAAAATACTAGTGAACAGAATCAAAAGCATAGTGGCTAAAAGCACTTGACTGCTATCCAGAGGGCTGGCGGTTCAAACCC
>NW_006922087.1:401037-419366 GCF_000298275.1 Orycteropus afer afer | reverse complement strand
TGGCCAGACTTCGTCTCACCTATTTTGGTCATGTTGTAAGAAGGGACCATTCCCTGGAGAAGGATGTCATGCTTGGTAGGGTGGAGGGTCAACGAAAGAGAGGGAGGCCTTCAATGAGATGGATTGACATGGTGGCTGCGATGATGAGCTCAAGTATAGCAGGGATTGTGTGGCTGGTGCGGGATCAGGCAGTGTTTCGTTCTGCTGTGCATGGGGTTGCTATGAGTCGGTAATGACTCGACGGCACTTAACAACAATAACAACAACATTAAATATTTTATTAGAAATCTGTTATGGATTGAATTGTGTCCTCCAAAAATATGTATTGTAAATCCTAACTTCTTTGTTTTATCATCCCATTGGGAAGGGATTGTCTTGTTGTGTTAAAAGACAGGATTAGTGTAGGGTGTTCTTGAGTCAATCTCCTTTGAAGTATAAAACTGATTAAACAAGCAAGCAAAGATGGAGGAAGTGAGATACCAAGCAACATGAAGATTGCTCAGGAGCAGAAGCTCAGAGAGTCAGAAACTTTCCTCCAGAGCAGACAGAGAGAGAAAGTCTTTCCCTAGAGCTTGTATCCTGAATTCAGACTTCCAGCCTCCTAAACGGTGAGAAAATCAATTTCAGTTTGTTAAAGCTTCTCACTTGTTTTTCTGTTACAGCAGAACTATAATGAAGACAATGTCCTAGCCACAGCTATTAAAAGCAAAAAGAAAACAAAACAAAACAAAAACTCACTGCTGTCAAGTTGACTTGATTCATAGCAACCCCTCCTTGGGTGTCGGAGGCAGTATCTCTACAGAAGTAGATTGCCCAATCTTCCTTCCAAGGACTGGCTGTGGGTTTGAACTGCCAGCCTTCTGGTTAGCAGTCAAATGCCTTAGGCACTATGCCACCAGAGCTCCTTATTCATCAACTGGATAAAACAAAAACACTAAACCTTTATCACAGATAGACATTATTTAGCTTACAAAACCAGTATTAGTAGCATTCTTCAATTTGAAAAGATGTTAAGAAAGAAAAAAAATATGAGATTTATACCAATATTAGCTAAAAAGAGATAAAAATATTTTTTTAAGAAAAATGTATCTTGACTACTAAATTATCTGTATTTGCAGATGACATGCTCATATATATATAAAACCCCAAAGAATACAAAGAAAGATTCTAGAGCTATTAATGGAATTTAGTAAATTTGCAAGGTACAAGGTCAGTGAATAAAAATCAATTAGTTTTCAACACACCAGCAATGAGAAATCTGAAAGGGAAATTAGGAGAGCAATTCCACTTACAATAAAATCTAAAATAATAAATACCTAGGAATAAATTTAACCAAGGAGGTGTAAGATTTTTATAATGAAAATTATAGAGCACTGCTAAAGAGATTAAAGAAGGCTTAAATAAATGGAAAACTCTTTTGTGTTCATAGATTGGAAGAATTAATATCATTAAGGTGTCAATACTACCCAAGATAAGTTGTATATTAAATGCAATCCTGATAAAAATTCCAACAGTCTTATTTACAGAAATAAAAAACAAATCTTTAAGATAATATGGAATTTAAAGAGGGGCCGAATAGCTAACACAATGTTGAAAGAGAAGCACAAAGCAGAACTAACACTTCTTGATTTTAAAATATATTATACAGCTACAGCAATCAAAACAGCCTGGTATTAGTATAACAATAGACACATAGACCAATGGAATAGAATTGAAAATCCAGAAATAAACCCACACATCTACAATCAACTGATTTCTGAGAAAGATTCTAAGTTCATTTGATGGGGAAAGAAGAATTCTTCAATAAACGGTGTTGGGAAAAGTGGATTTCCACTTACAGAAAAATGAAATAAGAGCCACACACACACACACACACACAAATCCAGATGGATTAAAGATGTAAATGTGAAAACCAAAACCATAAATTCTTAAAAGGAAATGCAGCGGCAGTGCTGTCATGCTTAATTTTTAATAATGGATTATCTATGTAATAACAAACCACAAACAGCAAAAGACTAAATCAATGGGACCTCATAAAATTTAAAAACTTTCGTTCATCAAAAGCCTTTACCAAAAAAACTGAAAAGAAAAGATACCAACTGGGAGTATATCTTCAGAAACCATATATTTGATAAGAATCTAGTAAGCAAAATAAACAAAACTTTGACACGTTAAAGTGTCAACAAAAAGACAATCTGATCATAAAATGGGCAAAGGACTTGCATAGACTGCGATACAGTGAAGTACTTGGTATGGCTTTTCTAGACATAGTCTTTGCAACTGCCACTGGATTACTGGGTTGTTGTTGTTGTTATGTGCCATGCAGTTGAACCCGACTCATAGCGACCCCTCTTTGGGTTTCCAAGGTGGTATCACTACAGAAATAGATTGCCCAACCTTTCTTCTGAGGAGTGGCTGGTGGGTTTGAACTGCCAGCCTTCTGGTTACCAGTCAAGTGCCTTACGCATTATGCTACCAGAGTTCCTGGATTACTGGGTGGGACCATACAAATAAGGTGTGTAGAATTCTGATGTTGGGATTGGTTGTTTTTTTCACTCTGCCAGGCTTAAAATCCTAGAAGCAGAGGGAATCTCACTGCCATCAAAAGAGAAGAGCTGGAGGTGAAGTGGAGTGTGTCCTTGCATCCGAGATCCCTCCACTGGGCCTCCTTGGCTGAGACACATCCCGGTGGAGGGACACCGCTGCAGAGAGATGCCCTGGTGGAGAGACGGTGGCAGTGGATCCAAGAGACAAGAGACAGAATGGCAGACTTACCTGGCCCAGAGAAGCAGAAGCCAGGCTAAGAGGCCAAGGGTCAGAAAAGCACGTCTGAGGGCACAGCAGAGGGTAGACTATCCTGATCAAAGAATTATATCCTGAGTGTATTCCTGAACTCAAATTGTAGCCTGTCATTTCCCTAATAAACCCCATAATTTTGAGCGTTATCTGTGAGTTCTTTGTGTCCACTGCAATAAAGTATCAAACCCAACAGAGAAGTAGTGAGCACTGTGGGAGGGATGGTTGGCATCAAAGTTGGTAAAAAGGCTGGGGGAGAGGCATGTCTGGCCTCATTGGAATTAGCCTTGGGCTACTGATGGTGATTCTGTCTTCCTCTTGTGAAGTTTGAGGCCATCAGAAAATGCTGCCTCCATGTATTTTTTGCACAGATATTTCACCAAAGAGAACATTAAAATGGCCATCAAACACATGAAATGATGCTCAATGCCATGAACTGTGAAAGAGATATAAATCAAAATTACAATGAGATACCATTTCACTCCCACTAAGATGACTAAGATTTTAAAAAAAAGGAGAGTGAGAGAGAATAACAAATATTGGTGAGGATGTGGGGAATTTAGAACCCTTATCTATTGTTAGTGGGAATGCAAATGTTTCAACCATTGTGGAAAACAGTGTGGCAGTTCCACAAAAAATTAAAATTGAACTACCATGTAACCCAGCCATTCCAGTCCCAGGTAGATACTCAAAAGCCTTGAAAGCAGAGACTCAAACACATACTTGTATACCAATGTTCATTGTAGCACTATTCACAATAGCCAAAAGGTGGGAAAACCCTAAATGCTTATCAATAGATGAACATATAAATAGAATGAAGCACATTCATACTATGGAATACTACTCAGCCAGTAAGAGAAACGAAGTCTTGATGCATGCTACAATTTGGATTGAGCTTGAAGACTTTGGTACTGAGTGAAATGGGTCAATTACAAAGAGACAAATAATGTGCGACCTAATTTATATAAAAAAGACAGGAACAGGCAATCATAAAGAGGCCAAGTTTATTAGTGTTTACCATAGGCAGTAAAATTTTGCTGAAGATAATTCAAATATGGTTGCAGCAGTATAGTGATAGGAAACTGCCAGAAATTCAAGCTGGATTCAGAAGAAGATGGGGAGGGACTGAGCGATATTATCACTGATGTCAGATGGATCTTGGCTGAAAGCAAAGAATACCAGAAAGATGTTTACCTGTGTTTTATTGACTGTGCAAATGTATTTGGCTGTGTGGATCATAACAAATTACAGATACCATTGCAAAAGATGGGAATTTCAGAATACTTAATTGTGCCAAGAGGCATTTGTTTGAACAAAACAAGAGGATATGCATGGTTTAAAATCAAGAAAGGTGTGCAGCAGGGTTGCTTCCTTTCATTATACTTACTCAATCTATACGTTGAGCAAATAATTCAAGAAGCTGTACTATATGAAGAAGAATACAGGATAAGAATTAACTATCTGTGATAAGCAGATGATACTACCTTGCTTGCTGAAAGTGAAGAAGATGTGAAGCACTTACTGATGAAGATCAAAAACTACAGCCTTCAGCATAGATTACACCTTAACATAAAGAAAACAAAAATCTTCACAACTGGACCAATTGGCAACATCATATTAGATGGAGAAAAGTTTGAAATCATCAAAGATTTCATTTTACTTTTATGCATCATCAAAACCCATGGAAGCAGCAATCAAGAAATCAATTGCATTGGACAAGTTTGCTGCAAACGGCTTCTTTAAAGTATAAAAGAAAAAAAAAAATGATGTATTTGAATTGTGATGTTAGTGGTGCATATTAAATGTACCATGGGCTACCAGAAGAACAAACAAATGTGTCTGAGAAGAGGTGCAGCTGGAATACTCCTCAGAAGCAAGAATGAAGACAGTCTCTAGTACTTTGGTCATATTGCCACATGTTGCCAAATGAGACCAGTCCCTGGAGAAGGATATGCTTTGTAAAGCAGAGGACCAGTAAAAATGGGGTGAACCTTAACGTGGATTGACACAGTAACTACAGTGATGTGCAATGATTGTGAGGCTGGCACAAGACCAGGCAGTGTTTTGTTCTGTTGTACATAGGACCTCTACGGGTCTGAACCAACTTGATGGCACTTAACAGCACAACAGAGGAAGGATGAAGAGATAAGAGGGGTTTATTTCTTATGGAGTACTGAGTTCAGTTTATGATGATGGAAATATAGCATTGATTAAAGATAGAGTTGCATAGCTGATTAATGTAGCTTATGTCAATAATTTACACATCTATAAAATGTTGAATGGAAGAAAGTTGTTTGATACATGTGTTTACAACAATGGAAAGAAAAAAAAAAGCAGTAGCTACTGAGGCTGCTCATGTACAATCAAATACCTCAAGAGATTTAGTTTCTTGATTGGGAGGTTTAGGGGCATAATTACATGTTGTTGTTGTTGTTAGGTGCCATCAAATTGTCTCTGACTCATAGCAACTGTTCTGGTTACCTAGTACTGCTCTGACAAGAAATATACCACAAATGGGAAGGCTTAAACAAACAGTAGTTTATTCTCTCACAATATGGAGGCTTTAAGTCCAAGTTCAAAGTGCCAGGCTCTAGGGGCTAGGTGAAAGCCCCTCAACCTTGGAGTCCAGCTGTGCCTCCTGTTCCCAGCCCACTGGAGCTAGAGGCATTTCTTCACTCAGACAGCTGCTGCCTGCTGAGGCTGAAAAGCCCCAAGATTGACAAGTAAAAAGGCACAATCCCCATGTTACTAATCCACACGGCAGGCCATTAACTTAAGTCCACTGTAAGTCCCAAGGTCAGCAGAGCATAGCAGGCTGCTGAGCAATGACACGGCTACATTCAGGGTCCAAGCATGCCAAAGGCTAGAGACCATACCCAAAGCTTCTCCTTATATACAGGAAGCAGACCACATTCCCAAAGGCAGCTACTCAGCTGCTTGTGGTAGATCACACCATGGAGTTGATTGCCAGTCTCCTCATGGGGAATAACCACCACCAGCTGCCCAGCCACTCAACCAGGCCCAGCCAAACTGACACACAAACATAACTATCACAGCAACCCTATGCACAGCAGAGCAAAACACTGCCTGGTCCTGTGCCAGCCTCATGATCCTTGCTATATCAGAGCCTATCCTTGCAGCCACTGTGTCAATCCATCTCATTGAGGGCCTTCGTTGACTCTCCACTTTACCAAGCATGATATTCTTCTCCAGGGAATAGTTCCTTCTGACAATATGACCAAAGTAGGTGAAGGGAGTCTGGCCATTCTTGCTTTCAAAGAGCATTCCCGCTGCACCTCTTCCAGGACAGATTTGTTAGTCCTTTTAGCAGACCATGGTACTCTTAGCATTCTTGTTCAATACCACAACTCAAAAGCATCAGTTCTTCTTTGGTCTTATTCATTGTCCAGCTCTCACATGCATAAGAGGCAATTGAAAATACCATGGCTTAGGTTAGGTGCACATTAGTCTTCAAGGAGACATTTTTGCTCTTCATCACTTGAAAAAGGTCTTTTGCACCAGATTTGCCCAATGCAATACATCATCTCAAGTCTTGACTGCTGCTTCTATTGGTGTTGATTGTAGAACCAAGTAATATGAAGTCCTTGGCAACTTCCGTCTTTCTGCATTTATCATGAAGCTGTTTATTGGACCAGTTGTGAGGATTTTTGTTTTCTTTATATCGAGGAGTAATCCATACTGCAGACTGTGGTCTTTAATATTCATCAGTAAGTGCTTAAGTCATCCTCACTGTCAGCAAGGAAAGTTGTGTCATCTGCATATTGCATGTTGTTAGTGAGTCTTCCTTCAATCCTGATGCCACGTTCTTCATACAATTCAGCTTCTTGGATTATTTGCTCAGCATACAAGTTGAATAAGTATGGTGAAAGGATACAACCCTGACACAGTCCCTTCTTGATTTTGAACCATGCAGTATCCCCTTGTTCTGTTTGAACAACAGTCTCCTGATCTATGTACAGTTTCCTCATGAGTATAATCAAGTGTTCTGGAATTCCCATTCTTCTCAATGTTATCCACAATTTTTTTATGATCCACACAATTGAATGCTTTTGTGTAGTCAATAAAACATAAGTAAACATCTTTCTAGTATTCATTGCTTTTGACTAAGATCTACCTAACATCAGCAATGATATCCCTCATTCCATGTCCTCTTCTGAATCCAGCTTGTATTTCTGGAAGCTCTCTGACAATATACTGTTGTAACCGTTTTTGAATTACCTTCAGTAAGATTTTATTTGCATGTGATATTAATGACATTGATAATTTCCACATTGTGTGGGATCACCTTTCTTTGGAATGGGTACAAATATGGATCTCTTCATGTCAGTTGGCCAGGTAGCCACCTTCCAAATATCTTGGCATAGCCGAGTGAGTGCCTCCAGCACGACATCCATTTGTTGAAACATCTCAATAGGTATTCCATCAGTTCCTGGAAACTTTCAGCTTGAGGAATGCCAAGTGCATTCTTCCCTTTTGGTTTTCTAACTCCACGTCTTTGCACTTTTCATTATAGTAATTGGCTTTGTCTTCTCCAGCTGCTCTTTGAAATCTGTTCAGCTCTTTTATCTTGCCATTTCATCCATTTGCTTTAGCTACTCTCCATTCAAGAGCAAGTTTCAGAGTCTCTTCTGACATTCATTTTGATCTTTTCTTCCTTTCGTGTCTTTTTAATGATCTCTTCCTTTCCTTATGGGTGATGTTCTTTATGTCATCCTACAATCCTCTAGTTTTCTGTCATTGGTGTTCAATGCATCTGTTCTTTGGATGGTCTCTAAATTCAGGAAGTATATTTTCATGGTCATATTTTGGCTCTTATGGACTTGTTTTAATTGTCTTCAACTTCAACTTGAATGTGCATATGGGCAGTTGATGGTCAGTTCCACAATCAGCTCCTGGCCTTGTTTTGGCTGATGACATTGAACTTCTTCATTGCCTCTTGCCACAGATGTAGTCAATATGATTCCTGTGTATTCCATCTGGTGAAGTCTACATGTATAGGCTATTGCTTATGTTGTTGAAAAAAAGGTATTTTCCATGAATAAGTTGTTAGTTTTGCAAAATTCTATCATGTGATCTCCAGAATTATTTCTATCACCAAGGCCATATTTTCCAACTACCTGATTACTCTTCTTTATTTCCAACTTTTGCATTCCAGTCACTAGTGATAATCAACACATCTTGATTGGAAGTTTTGGTCAATTTCAGACTGCAGAAGTTGGTATAAATCTTTAATTTTCTCATCTTTGCCTTTGGTGGTTGGTGCATATATTTGAATAATAGTAGTATTAACTTGTCTTCCTGGTAGGACTATGGATATTACCCTATCACTGACAGCATTGTACTTCAGGACAGATTTCAAAACTACCTCAGACCCTAGCCTTAAAATAGAGCTACCTCCCAAGTGAAAAGCAGCCCCCGGGCCCCACACACACCTACCTTGGGGTCCTGCCTTAAAATAGAGCTGCCCCTAAGTGAAAAACCGATTTTGATGATTACATGTTATTGTTGTTGTTATGTGCTGTTGAGTCGGACCCGACTCATAGCGACCCCTCCTTGGGCTTCCAAGGCAGTATCACTATGGAAGTAGATTGCTCCATCTTCCTTCTGAGGATTGGCTGGTGGGTTTGAACCGCCAGCCTTCTGGTTAGCAGTCAAGTGCCTTAGCCACTATGCTACCAGAGCTCCCAATGCATCCCAGTTAATGGGCTTAATATTGTATTTAGTGCTTCTGTTTTACTTCCTAGTTTATTGACTAATGCCTGGGGCCTTAAAAGCTTGCAAGTGTCCATCTAAGATGCAACACTTGCTCTCTTCATCTGGAACAACAGATGAAGAAAAAGTGTCAGAAATAAGAAGACATGGAATACATGATTAATTGCCTCCATGAACAACTGCCCCCTTTGACATTACACCAGAGAACTGGATAGTGACTATAAAATGATAGAAGTCAAAACCTGTATAATTTCAGGGGGGATGATGTGAATTAAGATTAGCTCAAACTGATCCATAAGATGTGGAGACAAGAGATACCTCCACTCTCCAACTGTTTTAAACAATTGTGACAGCTGCCATCTCTCCCATGGCACTCTCTACTTCACTTTTGGGTTTGATAATCTGTTGCAATGGCCACCCATAACTCACAAACCATACTCACAGTTAAGTGGCTTATTAAGAAAACAAAAGTGTACACCTTTTTTTTTATCAGGATCAACATGGTATAACTCAGGATCAGGAAGCACACAGGCAATGTCTAGAAGTCTCCCTGAAGAAGAGAACATACCCCTCCCTTCTTCAGTGCAGGACAGCGCTCTCAGCTTCTCTCAACCATATGAGCAAATATGCTTTTTGTCTGCCATATGCCCCTTCTCAGCTGTGCAGTCTTCCTCTCAGTCCTCTCAGGACAGACTTTCTCTTGGTCCCTTTAGGTTAGGCTCCTTTTAATCTCCTCAGAGCAGGTTCCTTTCAGCCCTCTCAGGACGAGCCATCAGCTTTCTTGCCATCGGCCTCACCCCTGCTAACTGATCCAGCTCATAGCCAGTGGTGTAGTTTTATTCAGCTTTCTTGGCTGCATGTTATCAGCAGGTTTCTCACTTCACTACCAACTCTGCTGAAGGGCTCCTTTGTGCCTGTCATCACTGGATCTACTGCAGAGGTCCTTCTAGGCCTGTTGCTGGCAGCTCTGCTGCAGGGACCCTTCTGAGCCTCTTGTTGTCTTCAATGTTACAACCCTTGACTTGTGTTACCACTTATTCTGGTTACCTAGTGCCGCTCTGACAAGAATATATACTACAAATGGAATGCCCTTAACAAGCAGGAGTTTATTCTCTTACAGGTTGGAGGCTTTAAGTCCAAGTTCAAAGTTCCAGGCTCCACTCATGTTTCCACATTTTAGGTATCTGTCTGAGTAGCATCCCACTCTCTCGGTACCATAGTCTGTTCTGGTTACCTAGTGGCACTCTGATAGGAATATACCACAAATGGGATGGTCTTAACAAACAGGAGTTTTATTTTCTTACAGTTTAGAGGCATTAAGTCCAAGTTCAAAGTATCAGGCTCTAGGGGCTCTGTGAAAGCCCCTCAACCTTGGTCTTCAGGTTGCCCTCTTGCTCTCAGCCCACGAAAGCTAGAGACATCTCTTCACTTAGGCAGCTACTGGCTGCTGAGGCTAACAAGCCCAAGATCAACAAATAAAATGGCACAGTCCTGATGTTACCAAAGCACACGGCAGGCCATTAATTCAAGTCCATTGAAAGTCCCAAGGTCAGCAGAACATGGCAGGCTGCTGAACAATGAAATAGCTACATGCAGGGTCCAAGTGTGCCATAAGCTAGAGACCATTCCCAAAGCAGCTACTCAGCTGCTCCAGTAGATTCCACCATGGAGTTGATTACCAGTCTCATCATGGAGAATACTACATCCAGCTGCCCAGCCACTCAACCAGGCCCAACCAAGTTGACACACAAACGTAACCACCACGCAGCTCTACTAGGAGGTTTCTTGTCTCCCCTCTCTCTGCTTCTTTCTGCCTATCTCTATAGGGTTGGCTGCACATACAAACAAGCTCTTCATCAGTTTCAGAACATTGCCCTCCCACCAAAACCACAAACTGATAATCGTCTTCTCAGTAGGCCACAGACACTTTATTTTCATAGTAGCCTATAGTTAATTCACGTGCATATGTATATTGACCAATCTTTGCAAGGTTCATACCACTCACAGGACAAGCCGTAGCCTAGGGAAAGACAAAATGTATCAAATCACAAGGGATTTATAACTTACCCAGGAAATGTCAATCAACCTGGGTAAAAGTAACAAATCCTCTGGGATAGAAAACTAGGGCAAGGATAACTCCTCAGTGCATAGGGAGAAATCTCTCAAGCTGTTTTTCCAAAGGTCCAAGGCAAGAAGTCATAAAAAGGCATCTATTTCATCACAGTGCCCGACTACCACTACTGAACACTTTGATCAAAGATTCTGTAGAAGAATCCAGATCAAAAGGGGAAAAGGTAGGGCAGAATTTCAAATTCTCATGGATCCAGACTTTCTAGAGCCATGGAACCTGGATGAACTCCTGAAACTATTGTCTGGATAACCTCCTTTAAATCTTATACCAAATACATCCTCTGAAGTCTTAACAATAGTTTAGCTTAACTAATAAGGAATGTCTACCTTGAGCACTGTGCTCTTTTAAAAGCTTTAAAATCTCTTAAAAGATATGGAATAAATTGACAACAGTAACTCGAAAACTTAGATAGACTACTTAGGGGGAAGTTCATGTCCAGAGTTCATGCTCACTGAGAAGGAACTACTTGGAAAAGGAGGGTGAGAATGCTTGGCAACTTGAATGTGATCAAGATCACTGAACTGTACATGTAGAAACTGGTGTGTGTTCTGCATGTATTCTTAACAACAGGAAATAAAACTAAAATTTTAAAAAAGTAATGAACTATTTATATGTAAAACAATGCAGATGAATCTCAAAACAATTATGCTGAGTGAAAAGAGACAGATTTTTTTTTAAAGAATATATACTGTAGGATTGCATTTGTATACAATTCTAGATAATGTAAACAAACCTACAGTGACAAAAAACAGATTAGTGGTTGCCTGGGTCAGGGAACGCAGGGAAAGAGGAAGGGTTTACAAGAAAACATGAAGACCCTTTCGAAGTAAGGATATGTTCATGATCTTGATTGTAATAAAGGTTTTATCATGTATACATAGGTCAAAACTTACCAAAATTGTATACTTCAAATAAGAGCAATTTACTGTATGTTGATTATACCTGAATAACAGTATTTAAAAAACACACACACACAGTTTGAGGACTCATTATTTTAAAATAACTTAGAGAGTTTTTGTGAGTTTCATGGAGGAAAGGTGGTGACATAAAAAACAAAATCAAAAAACAACTCCATTGCTGTGCATTCACCCTCTTGCCTTCTGACTATACTCTTGTCCTTAATTGAAAGTAGTAAAGCAAACACATTTTCTAAGCAACTCTAATTATTTTCTCTGTACTAGTCTTCAGCAAATTAAGAGGGAAGAGAGAAAGTCATTTCAGCCCAGAAATAACACCAGGCAGCTTTTTTTTTTTGATTGATCTCAGAATAAATTAAACCCAAGTTATTCGACAGAGTCCATAGTGGGTTCAGCTGATAGTTTCATGACAATGATTGGAATATACCTTGAGCCCCTTTCCCCTTACACTGTTGACATACTCATTTTCTTTCTCATTTTCCTACTGGTTTTAATTAAACACCACAACTGAGAGAGGTTACAAAGCAAATTAAGGGCAGACTTCCATTAGCTTCTATCTATCCTTTAGGTCATGGGTCATCATCTGTCTTTCCCCATCAGGTCTTTGCTTGATTCTTCTGCCCTGGTTGATCCCCCACAGCATGTACTTTTTTTTCCATAAATGAGTCTGGGTTACATGCTGTTTTCTGTTGCTGTTGTTTTACATGCTAGTCTTATCTTCCAAGTCATAATGATACTCTTGAGCTTTGAGACACTCCATCCCACTTCTAAATGCAGCCCTAACCAGATTTTGGGACATATGCTATCCCTAAAAGTTTTTTTTTTTTTTAAGAGTTTAGGGGTTCCACAGCATGACAGCATGTAAACTTTTGTCTTCACTTCTTTCTGGCTGGCTCCAGATGCACTGTTTGTCTGTCCTGAACTCTGCCACATCGGTGTGCAGCTGATGACTTCCAGTGCCAGGTCCTGCACCTCTCTGCTTCAGGATGTCTCAACAAGGCTTCTCTGCCTATTCAGGCCAGAATTGCTGGGTATTACACATTCGTCAGTAGGACACTCAAAAAACGAGTAATGGGGAAGGATGTTAACATACCCGAGTTACCTCGCCCTTCAGGGCCTTCAGTGATAGCCTGAGGCTTGTTCCATGCTGTTTCCCAAGCCTCTCCCATGAGATTAAACTTCAACTGCCCATTCCATAACTGGCTTAATAATATATCCCTTATGTACTGCCTTTTCTTCCTTAGATCAGATTCTTACTTCCCTACCAGTGTTCTATGAACATTTCATATAATTACTTGCATTAAAACTTTCATCTTAGTGTCTGTGGACAGTGTCATCAGCTTTTGGGGAGGCCCATAAGAGGCTAAGACTTTGTCTCAAACCCCGCTGACTACCTGAACCTCTACTCACTCCTGAACTCCATAGTCTCTTAATTGCTCTCTCTCACTTTTCCTAGAACTCCATTTCATAATATTGAATGTCCAGTTAGACTTACATCTATTGCCATATGCTTAGGCCCTTAAGGATGGCTTCCTACATTCTTTCTAATTTCAGCCAGCACAGAAGAAGAGAGAGTACTATTGTTTTCCATGGATAAATAAGGTCACCAGTAAGAAAGCTAGAGTGGTGGCTGCAAGGGTGAGGGGACCTCTTCAGGAAGATACTGAAGGTGTGTGCTGAATGTCCATAGGCCAAGACAGAGTATATTTGACATTTGAATAGAGATGTAGCTTAAGAGAGCCGTGTGTGTAGGGGGGGTCCAAAATAAGACCCCTGAGAGGGACACACACAAACACAGTCATCTTTAACCAAAGGCTAGGCCAGTGAGTACAAGCAGTATAGTAATGACTGTTCTATCTTATTGAATTTCCTCACACCAGGCTTTGAACTCTGGCAGAAGGGAAGTAGGACTGAGGGAAGAACAGAAAAGAATAAAGAATAGATCCACCATTGCTCTTCCCAATGAAGATCATTCCTGCATCTTTAAGTGCTAACTTGGAAATCTAAACAGTGCTAGGACAACTGTTTGTTTCTCTGACAGTGATAGCCAGAATAACAGCCCACCAAAGGTCCATGCCATAACCTTGAAACCTATGAAAATATTACTTTACATGGATGGCAAAAGAGACTTTGTAGACTGATGAAACTTGAAATAAAATAGAGATATCATCTGGATTATCTGGTTGACTCCAATCAAATGATAGAAGTCCCTAAAAGGGGAGACCTTTTACTAGATGGGAGAGATGTGATAGACGGAAGAAAGTTTACAATTATAAGAGGGACTCAACTCACTGTTGCTGGATTTGAAAATGGAGGAAGGAATGTGAGTGGCTTTTAAAATCTTGGTCCTACAACATGAGGCTTGTATTCTGATAACAAGCAAAATGACCAAAGAAATAAATGCTTCCCTAGGATATCAGAAAGAACCACAATCATGTCCAGACCATGAGTTTAGCCCAGACCCTGATTTTAGCCAAATTACACTCATGTTGGAATTCTGACCTACAGAATTTCATATAGTAAATTTGTGTTTTATAAGCCACTAAGTTTGCAATAGTTTCTTACGGCAGCAATAGAAAACAACAGCCACCTGAAGAGTATCTCTAAATACTTGGGAGTCCTTTAAAAGAAGAAAGCAAACTTTCCTTTGTTCTTATTAGGTGCCGGCAAGTCACCTTCAAGTCACTGTAACCCTATGCACAGCAGAATGAAACACTGTGCCAGCCTCACAATCCTTGCTGCACCTGAGCCATCGTTGCAGCCACTGTGTCAATCCATCTCATTGAGGGCCGCCTTCTTTCTTTTCGTTGACATTCCACTTTGCCTAGCATGATATTGTTCCCCAGGGAATGGTCCCTTCTGACAACATGACCAAAGTAGGTGAGAAGAAGCCTTGCCATTCTCGCTTCCAAAGAGCATTCCAGCTGCACTTCTTCAGGGACGGATTTGTTAGTTCTTTTAACAGACCATGGTACTTTCAGTATTCTTCACCAACACCACAACTCAAAAGCATCAACTCTTCTTCTGTCTTCCTTATTCATTGTCCAGCTCTCACATACATATGAGGTGATTAAAAAGACCATGGCTTGGGTTAGCGGTACCTTAGTCTTCAAGGAGACATCTTTGCTCTTCAGCACTTGAAAGAGTTTTTTTGCAACAGATTTGCCCAATGCAATACATTGTCTGACATCTTGACTGCTGCTTCCATTGGTGTTGATTATAGAACCAAATAATATGAAGTCTTTGACAACTTCAGTCTTTTCTCCATTTATCATGATGCTGCTTATTGGTCCAGTTGTGAGGACTTTTGTTTTCTTTATATTGAGGTGTAATCCATACTGCAAACTATAGTCTTTAATCTTTCTCAGTAAGTGCTTCAAGGTATCCTCACTTTCAGCAAACAAAGTTGTGTTGTCTGCATATTGTAGGTTGGTAATGAGTCTTCCTCCAATGCTGATGCCACATTCTTCTTCACATAATCCAACTTCTCAGATTATTTGCTCAGTTTATGGATTGATCAGGTATGGTGAAAGTATACAATCTTGATGCACTCTCATGGTGATTTTAAACCATGCAGTATCCCCTTGTTCTGTTCAAACAACAGCCTCCTGGTCTATGTACTGGTTCCTTGTGTGCACAATTAAGTGTTCTGGAATTCTCATTCTTCTCAAGGTTATCCACCATTTTTTATGATCCACATAATTGAATGATTTTGCATAGTTAATAAAACACAAGTAAACATCTTTCTGATATTCTTTGCTTTCATCCAGAATCCATTTGACATCAGCAATGATATCCCTCATTCCACGTCCTCTTCTGAATCAAGCTTGCATTTCTGGAAGTAATCTGTCAGTATAATGCTGCAATCATTTTTGAATTATGTTCAGTAAGATTTTACTTGCATGTGATATTAATGATATTGTTCCATAGTTTCCACAAAACTTTTTGCTAAGTGTTGCAAAATTAACTCTTTGTGAAATCTCTTATTGAGCTTCTGCTTATAAGGGGTAAGTGGGCACATGCTTTGAAACCAATAGATTTCTTTACATCCTCCAAACTGACAAGATTAAAACTAGTGCTGCACTCTACATCTTGCTTTATTTTTCTCTCTTTTTTTCTTAAATTTTTATTGTGATTTGGGTGAAAATTCAGAGAGCAATTTCATTTTCCATACAGCAGTTCATACACATTTTATCTTATGACCAAACCAAAAACCAAATGCACTGCCATCGAGTTGGATCTGACTTGTAGCGACCCCTTCTTGGATTTCTAAGGTAGTATCACTATGGAAGTAGTTTGCCCAACTTTCCTTCCAAGGAGTGGATGGTGGGTTTGAACCGCCATCCTTCTGGATTGACTGCAATTTCCCACAGTGTTAACAGCTGTCTTCCCACTTCCTCTCTATAGTTACCTCTTCCCTATGTCCTTCCTTCCCATGCACTCCTGTGCCCCACCCCCAGGGGTTTTCTTGTGCATACACTGCCATTCTGTTCTCCCATGATTGATTTCTCAAAGGAGTGTATCTACCTGATATAAATGTTCAGCCCATATACCGGTCTTTTATTTGCCTGGAAGCCACAGGAGTTCGATTCCAGATCTGAAGGGCAGCTAGGGGCAATAGTCTCAGGGGTTTCACCAGGCTCTATCAGACCAGCAAGCCTGGTCTTTTTCTTTTTATAATTTTGAGTGTTGTTCCACATTGCTCTCCCACTCTACCCAGCATCTCCTACACAGATCCTCCTCTGACTGTTGACAGTGGTACATGGGCAATATCTAGTTCTTCTGGTCTCATGGTCATATAGGCTGAGGATCACATGTCTACCAGTCCATTGGACTAAATATTTCCATGTGTCTTTGGTTTTCTTCATTCTTTCCTCTAGATGAGAAGAGACCCATAGTTGCATCTAGATAGCCTCTTGCAAGCTTTTAAGATCCCAGTCGCTACTCACTAAAGTAGGATGTGAAATGATTTTTATGTGTAGCATGGTATGCCAATTGAGCTTGATACCCCCTGTGACCATGGTCCCGAGCCCACAGGGAGTCCACAGCTCCCTCCAAGTAGCTGGCTGTGGCCAAGAAATGACTACAACCTTGTCCCTTGTCAGCTCTACCATATACTTGAACATTTTTAGAGAACATACAAATACACTTGTAGAAACATTGTCTGCTCATGGGTATACTTCCCCCTGCATAGATATACCTAAAGTTCAGCTTGTCCACCCATCTATCCACCCGTAGATCAATGTTTGCCATCACTGGCAATGCAGTACTGTATGTGCAAAAGGGTTCATCTTTGTTGTCTGTACCTCCCATATACCTCTCTGTCTTCCTTTTCCTCAATGTCACTGTGTTGATCACTCACATTTGGCGCATTGTCCTTCCCCTCACCCAAGTTGGTACTTGTCTCTTCCTATCTAGCAGTGTTCCCTCCCCTCCCCTTCCACCCCTGGTAACCAAGAAAGAAAGTTTCATTCTGTATATAAAACTTTCCTTGACTTTTCACAATAGCATTATTTGTCCTTCTGTGACTGATTTATTTCACTCAGCATAATGTCTTCCATGATCATTCACATTATGCAATGTTTTGCAGATTCTACATTATTCTTTAGGGTTGCATAGTATTCCATTGTGTGTGTGTACCACAGTTTGGTTATCCGTTCCAGCTTTTTAAGGATTACCATACTGCTTTCCACAGTGGCTGTATCATTTTACAGTCCAACAAGCAGCGTATGAGAATCCCAATCTCTCCACATCCTCACAATCATTTGTTCTTTTCTGTCTGGTTGAACTTTGCTAACAGTGCTGGGGCAAAATGGTATCTCATTGTAGTTTTGATTTGCATCTCTCTAATGGGTAATGATTATGAAAATTTCTTCATGTCTTTGTGGGCCACCTGAATATCCTCTTTGGTGAAGTGTCTATTCCTGTCTTCTAACCATTTTTTAGTTGGATTATTTGTTTTTTGTTGTTGAGGTGTTGGAGTTTTCCATACATTTTAGAGATAAGTCCCTTGTCAGATATGTCATTGCAAAATATTTTTTCTTAATCTGTAGGTTTTCTTTTGACTATTTTGAAAAAGTTTTTGGAAGTACATAAAAATTAAATTTCTAGAAGGTTACATTCATCTAGTTTATCTTCTGCTGTTTGTGAATTTTGGGTTATGCTTGATATTCTATTTATGCCATATATAATAGCCCATAAATTTGCCCTAATGTTTTTGAGTAACTTTATAGGTTTAAGTTTCACATTTAAGTCTTTGATCCATCTGGAGTTAGTTTTTGTGTATGGTGTGAAGCATGGATCTTGTTTCGTTTTTCTCTAAATGGATATCCAGTTTGCCAGCATCATTTGTTAAAGAGACCATCTCTTCCCCACTTAATGTATTTTAGCCCTTTGTCAAAAATCAGCTGACCATACATCAATGGATCTATTTCTGGGTTCTCAATTCTATTCCACTGGTCTATGTATCTGTGGTTTTATCAGTACCAGGCTGTTCTGACTACTATGGCTGTATAGTAGGTTTTGAGATCTGGGAGTATGAAACCTCCTACTTTGTTGTCCTTCTTCAATAGCACTTTGTTTATCCAAGGTCTCTTTCCTTTCCAAATAAAATCAGTGATTATTTCTTCCATATCCTTCAAGTATGGGATCTAGATTGGGATTGCATTGAATGTATAGATTGCTTTGGGTAGTACTGACATTTTCACAGTGTTCAATCTTTCTATCCACAAGCATGGTATGTTCTTCCACTT
>NW_006922087.1:399045-400762 GCF_000298275.1 Orycteropus afer afer | reverse complement strand
CCAAGGAGGGGTCGCTATGAGTCGGGGCCAACTCAACGGCACATAACAACAACAACATTGTAAGTGGGAGCTCTGGTGGCACAGTGCCTAAAGCATTTGACTGTTGACCAGAAGGCTGGTGGTTCAAACCCATCAGCCACTCCTTGAAAGGAAGATTGGATAATCTACTTCCATAGACATACTGTCTTGGAAACCCAAGGAGGGGTTGATTAGAGTCTGATTCGACTCAACAGCAATTAGTTTGGTGTGGTTTTGGTACTGTAAATGACATTGGTTTCCTTATTTCTTTTTCAGCAACCTGTTTGCTGGTGCAGAGGAATCTGATTTTTGTATGTTGATCTTATATCCTGCCCCTATGCTAAATCTTTCATTTAGTTCCAGTAATTTTTTTTTTTTTTTTAACTGAGTCTCTTTCATTTTCTATGTATAGGATCATATCATCAGCAAATAGGGATAGTTTTACTTCTTTCTTGTCAACATGGATGCCTTTGATTTTCCTTTCTTGCCTTATTGCCCTGGCTAGGACTTCCAATAAAATGTTGAATAGAAGTGGTGATAGAGGGCTTCCTTGTCCAGTTCCTGTTTGCAAGGGGAGTGGTTTCAGTCTCTGTCCATTGAAAATAATGTTGGCTGTTGGTTTTGCATATATGCCCTTTATTATGTCAAGGAATATTCCTATTCCTTTTTTGCAGACATATTTTGTCAGGAACGGGTGTTGGGTTTTACCAAATGCCTTTTCTTCATCAATTGATATGATCATGTGGTTCTTTTCTTCTGTTTTATTTATGTGGTGGATGAGGTGGATTGTTTTTCTAACGTTGAACCATCCTTGCATACCTGATGTGAACCCTAGTTGGTCATAATGTGTTATTTTTTGGATATGTTGTTGGAGTCTGTTGGCTAGGATTTTGTTGAAGATTTTTGCATGTATATTCGTGAGTGATATTGGTCTGTAGTTTTCCTTTTTAGTGATGTCTTTGCCTGGTTTTGGTATCAAGGTTATGTTTGCTTCCTAAACTGAATTTGGGAGAATTCCATCATTTTTTATGTTGTGGAATAGTTTGAGTAGGATTGGTGTTACTTCTTCTGTGAATGTTTGATAGAATTCTCTGGTAAAGCCATCTGGCCCAGAGTTTTTTTTTTTTTTTTTTTGACCTGTTTGATTTCTTCTTTTGTTATAGATCTGTTACACTTTTCCACCCCAGTCTGTGTTAGTTTAGGTAAGTAGTATGTTTCTGGAAATCTGTCCATTTCTTCCAAATTTTCAAATTTGTTGGAGTACAGTTCATAGCATCCTGATATTATCCTTTTTATTTCAGTTGGTTGTATTGTGATGTCACCCATTTAGTTTCTTATTTGTGTTATTTGTATTCTCTCCCTCTTTCCTTTGTTAAATTTGGCAGTGGTTTGTCAATTTTATTAATGTTTTCAAAAAAACAACTTCTAGTCTTATTGATTTTTTTCTATCATCTCTCTATTTTGTGTTTCATTGATTTCTGCTTGAATATTATTTCTTCTGGTGACTGTAGGGTTTTTTGCTGTTCTTTTTCTAATTATTAGAGATGTTGATTTAAGGTATTGATTTTGGTTCTTCTTTTTTTGATGTGTGCATTTATTGCTATAAATTGGCTTCAGATCACTGCTTTTGCTGTGACCCAAAGATTTCAGTATGGTGTATTTTCATTCTCATTTGATTCAAGGAATTTTTTAATTTCAT
>NW_006922087.1:397340-398395 GCF_000298275.1 Orycteropus afer afer | reverse complement strand
TCTTTGCATCTAAGACATATATCTTGTAGACAGCATATTTATGGGTTATGTTTCCTTAGCCAGTCTGCAACTCTCCATCTCTTGAGTGGTGCATTTAATCCATTGACATTCAGTGTAATTATTGGCAAGTATGAAGTGGTTGCTGTCATTTTATTATGTGTTTTTTTTGTGTGTGGTGTTGTTGATTGTTTTGTTTCATACAATTTTCTGTGCTAAGCCATTTTGTTTATGAATCGTGTTATCGCTTCTTTGCTCTTGTTTTAGTATTTGCTAAATATTTGTGCTTGTCTTCTTTTTTATTGTGTTGTCAAAGTTTATCATTTTTCTTTGAAATTATCCTGTGATTTATAATTTTCTTCCTGCGTTTGGAACAGTTCATTCTATCTTGCAGTTCACTTGACTTCCTCACCATTTAGACGTTCTGTAACTACACTGTTTTTTCCCTATTTGGTTTGTAGTTGCCCTCATTTGCCAATTGATGTCTCTGGTTCCCTGTTTACAATCTTGTAAGCTTATTTATTTTGTATTCTTCCATAACTGTTATGGTTTCTGAGTTATGTCATTATGTGTGTTAATGGTTGGTTCTTGTTTGCTCTTGTTGGTTCTCTGTCCAAAGGACTCCTTTTAACATCTCTTGTAAGATTGGTCTGGTTTTAATAAATTCCCTCAATTTCTGCTTATCAGGACATGTCCTAATTTCACTATCATATTTGAGGGACAATTTTGTTAGGTATATAATTCTTGGTTGGAAATTTTTCTGTTTCAGTGTTTTATATGTACCATTGGTGGTATTCATGGTTCTGCTGAGAAATCAGAGCTTATTCTTATTGGTTGCCCTTTGTAAGTAACTTTTCATTTTTTATGTGCTGCTTTCAGGATACTTTCTTTGTCTCTGGTTTTGGAGAGTTTGATGATGATACATCTTGGTGATTATCTTTTGGGGTCTATCCTGTTTGGTGTTTGTTGGACTTCTTGAATGGATATATTCTCATCTTTCATCATATCAGGGAAATTCTCTTTCAACAAATCTTTGACAATTTTCTCTGTGGTTTTAT
>NW_006922087.1:393051-393643 GCF_000298275.1 Orycteropus afer afer | reverse complement strand
GATTAATATCATAGGCATTAGTGAGCTGAAATGGACCGGTTTTGGCCATTTTGAATTACACATTTTGAAGAGGAATGGCTCATCATTCATCGTCACAAAGAATGTTTCAAGATCTGTCCTGAAGTACAATGCTGTCAGTGATAAGATAATATCCATATGCTTACAAGGAAGAACAGATACTACTACTATTATTCAAATTTACACACCAAACACTAAAGCCAAAGATGAAAAAATTGTATTTTTACCAACTTCTGCAGTGTGGAATTGACCAAACATGCAATCAAGATGTACTGATTATTGTTGGTAAATCAAATGTGAAAGTTGGAAACAAAGAAGAATCACTGGTAGTTGGAATATATGGCCTTGGTGGTAGAAATGAGTCAAGATGGCATGATAAAATTTGCAAGACCAAAGACTTATTCATTACAAATACCTTTTCTCAACAACATAAAGAGTGGGTATGCATGTGGACCTCATCAGATGGAATAAACAGGAATCAGATCGACTACAATTGTGGAAAGAGGTGATGAAGAAGCTCAATATCTTCAGTCAAAACAAAGCCAGGAGCTGACTGTGGAAAAGACCATCAATT
>NW_006922087.1:390985-392259 GCF_000298275.1 Orycteropus afer afer | reverse complement strand
AACCTGCCCTGTGGAGCACCAACTAGCAGGTGAGAAAGAGCATCAGAGACTTCCCTGGGGCAGGTAAGAGAAGGCACCACACCAAAGAGCCTGCAGCCACTTCACAGATCTACCTTCAGCACCTGCTTTTATCAGTAAACTTGGGACCGCTGGGAGGGAGCTGAGATCCCTCTGGCTCTAGGTACTGCTGAACCACTGGAGCATAGAGGAGTATAAAGCTGCAAGTGAGTGGGCCCTGGGACAAGCTCCCATCACAGATTGGGACAGTTATCCTACTTCAGCTTTTTGGTACAGAGGGGCCTGGAGAGCAGGGTTTTTGTGGCTGTCTGAACCAGGTGGAAAGTGGAGAGACCCTAACAATTGTAGTCTTTGCTGAACCTGAGCTGCAGGTCTGGGAGTAATAGTATAATGTCATCATTAGCAGCTCGCTCAAAGCCCTAGAAACTGCCCCTGGCACCTTGGAATTTTCTTGGTTCTCTCTTTTCCTTTCACTTCCTCTGCCTCTACCCTGCCTAATCCAATAGAAAAACCACATTCAGCCACCATAATGCCTGCCAGCTTGAATCCTAAACTCCCTTTATGACAAAAAGAGACCACCATCCACATTCCACACAGAGATTCCATCATCACAAAGAAAACTGCAGAGCAACTCAGCACACTTGAATTAATAGCCAAATAAATAAAATACTACCAGCTCCAACTTCTCAAAATATTAAATCATAAAACCAAAACAAAACAAATCAATACATAACTAACAGTTAAAAATAACCTCAAAATATCAAGGAAACAACAGGCAACCTCAAATAGGACAAAAAAAAGAGTAAGACATTAGAAGTAAAATTCCAAACAAAAGTCTCATTAAACATGGAGAAAGAGGAGGCAATATAATTATCGGAGAACGAATTTAGAAGGTATGCTTATAGAACTCTAGAGGAGCTTAAGGAAACCCCAACAGAAGCAAGGAGAACACAGACAGTACCCTGGAAGAACTCAGGAAAACTGTTCAAGAAGAAAATAACAAGATTAATGCACAATCAGAACTGAAACAAAAACAGCAGTTAGAAATCCAGAAGATGAATACCAAAATTACAGTATTACACAACACAGTGGAAGCAAAAAAGAGTAGGACAGACCTAGCTAAAGAACACATTTCCCAACTAGAAGACAAATTCCTGGACACCAGACTTTATGAAGAAAAATCAGAACAAAGATTTAAGAGAAATGGAGAGAACCTAAGAGTTCTATGGAATGGCACAAAAAGAAACAACATACGC
>NW_006922087.1:387584-390300 GCF_000298275.1 Orycteropus afer afer | reverse complement strand
CAAATATAAGGTTGAAATCAAGGCATTCTCAGACAAACAGAAATTAAGGGATTTTGTGAAAACCAGACCAACCCTACAAGAAGTGCTTAAGGAAGTCCTTTCAATAGAGAACCCACAACAGAGAATGACAAAATCAGGATACATGACATCAACATTAAAACCAAATCAGAAATAGAAACTCAAAATAAGACCATAAAACATTGTACACTAAAAAACAAGGAAGCCAATCTGCACATGACAACAGCAACTAACCAAATAGAGGGAATAACAGTCTTAGGTACAAACTTCCAAATGGAGTGGAAAACAGGACAGTGTCCTCATAGAAGAGACTGTTCTAAAAATATAAAGACAAGAATTCACTCCAAGGTAACCACAGATAAAATTAACAATTCCTTTAAGCAAATCCAGAAGGAAGGAAAACATATGGGTTTAATAAGAACAAAACCAACAATAAAGAATAAAAGAGAGGAAACACATGACAACAAAATAAACTCAGCACAGAAAAGTATATGGACCAAGGAAACTCCAACAACACGGCAAAAAAACACAATAGAATGACAGCAGTCAATTCACACCTATCACTAATTACACTCAGTGTGAATGGACTAAATGCACCAATCAAGAGAAAGAGAGTGGCAGACTGGATAAAAAAAAGAAACACATCGATATGCTGCATACAAGAGACCCACCTTACACAAAGATAAAAAAAAAAAAAAAAAATGAAGAGTTAAGGGGTGGGAAAAAATATACCAGGCCAATGGTAACCAAAAAAGATCAGGGATGGCAATATTAATTTCTAATAAAATAGACTTTAAGGTGAAAAACAACATAAGAGGCAAAACTCAAAAACTCACTGCCGTTGAGTCGGACCCAACTCATAGTGATCCCTCCTTGGGTTTCCAAGGCAGTATTACTATGGAAGTAGATTGCCCAACCTTCCTTCTGTGGAGGGGCTGGTGGGTTTGAACTGCCAGCCTTCAGGTTAGCAGTCAAATGCCTTAGTCACTATGCCACCAGAGCTCCTTAAGAGACAAAAAGGGACAGTATATGATGCTGAAAGGGTCAATTGACAAGGTAGACATTATGATAATAAATATCTATGCACCCAATGAAAGTGCTCCAAAATACGTGAAGCAGATATTAATTTAATAAAAGGGACAATAGACAACTCTACAATAGTAATAGGAAACTTTAACACACCATTTCAAGAAGGGACATCGACTAGAAAAACACTCAAGAAAGATACAGAAGAACTCAACAACACAATCAACCAACTCAACATCATAGACATATACAGAGCATTCCACACAATAAAAGCACTATTCACATTCTTCTCCAGTGCACATGAATCCTTCTCCAGAAAAGATCATATGTTAGGATATAAAACTAGCCTCAATAAAATAAAAAGCATTGAAATACTACAAAGCATCTTCTCAGATCATAAAAGCTATAAAATTAGAAATGAATAATAGGAAGATAAGGAAAAAAACATCAAATATGTGGAAGTTGAACAATTCACTGCTCAAAAACTAGTGGGTAATAGAAGAAATAAAAAGTGAAACAAAAATTCATAGACACAAACGAGAATGAAGATACATCATAAAAAAACCTATGGACACAGCAAAAGCAGTACTCAGAGGTCAGTTTATAGCAATAAATGCATACATCAAAAAAGAGGAAAGAAACAAAATTAACATTCTAACTCAACAACTCCTACAACTAGAAAAAGAACAACAAAAGGATCCTACATTATCTAGAAGTAAAGAAATAATAAAGATCACAGCAGAAGTAAATGAAACAGAACACAAAACAACAAGAAAAAAACATAGAAAATCAACAAAACAAAAATCTGGCTCTTCCAAAAAGATTGATAAAACCGACAAACCACTGGCAAATCTAAAAAAGAAAAGAAAGAGAAGATCCAAATTACAAGAATAGTAAACAGAAAGGGTGTCACCACCACAGAACCAACTGAAATAAAAAAGATACTGACAGAGAATTATGAAAATCTCTGATTTGAGAACCTAGAAGGGATGGACAAGTTTCTAGAATCACAAGACCTACTAAACTATCCCACTCAGAGATAGAATACTTGAGCAAACCTATAACAAAAGAAGAAACAGAACAAGTCATAAAAAAAAACTCCCCACAAAGGAAAGTCCTGGCCCTGATGGCTTCACTGGAGAATTTTACCAAATATTCAGGGAAGAGTTGACACCTATACTACTCAAGCTATTCCAGAGCACAGAAAAAGATGGAATACTAGCAAACTCATTTTATGAAGCAAGCATAACACTAATATCAAAACCAAGGAAAGACACCACTAAAAAGTAAAACTACAGATCAATATACCTCATGCTCAAATGTATATTTGCATAATAGATGCAAAAATCTTCAACAAAATCCTAGCCAACAGAATCCAACAACACATCAAAAAAAGTCATACATCCTGACCAAGTGGGATTCATACTAGGTATGCAAGAATGGTTCAGCATCAGAAAAACAATCAATGTAATCCACTACATCAACAAAAAAGAAAAGAGCCATATGATTATATCAATCGATGCAGAGAAGGCATTTGATAAAATCCAACACATGTTCCTGTTCAGAACTCTTAGCAAAATAGGGATAGAAGGGAAATTCCTCAACATAATAAAAGGTATATATGCAAAGCCAATGGCCAACGTCATTATTAATGGAGAATGACTCAAAACAT
>NW_006922087.1:382354-387044 GCF_000298275.1 Orycteropus afer afer | reverse complement strand
ATCCCAATCCAGATACCAACAAAATATTTTAAGGGCATGGAAAAACCAATAACTAAAAAGTAGTAGTTTTCTAACTTCATATGGAAAGGAAAGAGACCCTGGATAAGCAGAGCACTTCTGAAGAAGAAGAACAAAATCGGAGGTCTCACACTCCTGGATCTTAAAACCTACTATACGGCCACAGTAGTCAAAGCAGCATGGTATTGGTACAATGATAGACAGATAGATCATTGGAACAGAGTTGAAAGTCCAGATATATACCCATCCATCTATGGACAGCTGATCTTTGACAAAGGTCCAAAACCCATTAAATGGGGAAGAGACTGCCTCTTTAACAAATGGTGCTGGCAAAACTGGATATCCACTTGTAGAAAAATGAAACAAGACCCATACCTCACCCCACACACAAAAACAAACTCAAGCTGGATCAAAGACATAAATGTAAAATCCCAAACTATAAAATTTATCAAAGATAAAATAGGAGCAAATCTAGGAGCCCTAATTTATGGCATAAATAGACTATCAAACATAACCCAGAATGCACAGGAGGTAGAAGAGAAGCTAGATGACTAGGACCTTTTAAAAGTTAAATTCTTAAGTGCATCGAAAGACTTCATCAAAAGGGTACAAAGCGAACCTACAGATTGGGAGAAAATATTTGCCTGTGCTATAACTGACAAAGGACTTATCTCCAAAATCTATCAAAAACTTCAACACCTCCACACCAAAAAGATAAACAACTCAATTAAAAAATGGGCAAAAGACTTGATTGAACAGATATTTCACTAAAGACAATATGCTGGCTGACAAAAAACACATGAGGAATTGGTAGTGATCATTAGTCATTAGAGAGATGCAAATAAAAACAATGATAAGATATCATCTCACCCCAGCAATAACAGCAAAGTTCAACAGGACAGAAAATAATAAATGCTGGTGAGGTTGCAGAGAGATTGGAACTTTGGTACACTGCTGGTGAGATTGTAAAATGGTACAACCATTTTGGCATACAGTATGGCGTTTCCTTAAAATACTGAAAATAGAAATACCATTTGACCCAACAATTCCATTACTAGGCATATATTCTAAAGAGGTGAGAGGCAATGTATGAACATACATACGCACACCTATGTTCATCACAACACAATTCACTGTAGCAAAGAAATGGAAACAATCTAAAAGCCCATCAACGAGTGAATGAATAACCAAATTATGGTACATTCACACAGTAGAATACTATGCTACATTAAAGAACAATGAAGGATATGTGAATCATCTCACAATGTGGATGAGCCTGGAGGACATTATGCTGAGTGAAATAAGTCAATTGCAGAAGGACAAGTACTGTATAAACCCATTACTGTAAAAATACAAAGAAGGGTTTTCTTAAGAAAGAGAATGCACTTTGTAGGTTACCAGGGTGGGGAGAAAAGAGGAGGGATTAATTTTGGGTTAGTTTGGGCCCACATGCTGACATAGGTAAGGGGAGAGATGTATAGAAAGAGTCTGTGACCACCATGATAACATTAGGAAAATGGAGGACACCAAATTGTGCACATAAGAGATAGATGACAGATGCTAATACCAACCAGTATATCCACAATACTGCATTACCATTAACACCAAACACCAGGCTGCAGATAAACACATAAACATCTGAGAAGATAAGATGGGGGTCAGTGAACAGTAGTATACTCTAGACTGAGGATAGATTCAGCAGAGGCTAATCTTGCACAGACACCAGTGATACAAAATACCTGTAATCCTTACAGAAACAACAGAAGGCAAACATAGAGTAATTCCTCACAGATGCCCAGACACTGTGGGAGAGAGATCCAATGGATCAACTGACTCAGGACCATAGTACTGGGGGACACCAGACTCAACTGGCACAACAAAATACAAAAAAGTCTTATTAAAAAAAAAAAGGAAAAGAAAGATTCTATGGGAAAAAAAAGAAGAAGGAAGAAGTACACAGAGACACTGTACCAAAATGAATTGGTCAATGTTCCTGTATTTCAGGAGGTGGCATATGATCAAGAACCAATGGTGTGGAAGGAAGAAGTTGAAGCTGCACTGAAAGAATTGGTGAAAAACAAGGAATAGATGGAGTAACCATTGAGATGTTTCAACAAAAGGATGCTGCAAAGAAGGCACTTACTCATCTATGCCAAAAAATTTGGAAGACCTATATCTATGCCAAGAAATTTGGAAGACCTCTCCAACTGACTGGAAGAGATCCATATTTGTATCCACTCCAAAGAAAGGTGATCCAACAGAATGTGGAAATTATTGGAAAATATCATTAATATCACACACAAGTAAAATTTTGGTGAAGATAATTCAAAAACATTTGCAGCAGTATATTGACAGAGAACTTCCAGAAATGCAAGCTGGGTTCAGAAGAGGACTTGGAACAAGATATATCATTGCTGATGTCAGAAGCATCTTGGCTGAAAGCAGAGAATACCAGAAAGATATTTACTTATGGTTTATTGACTATGCAAAAGTACTTGACTCTGTGGATTATAATAAATTATTAGTAACATTGAAAAGAATGGGAATTCCACATTTAATTGTGCTCATGAAGAACTATACATAGACCAGGAGGCTCTCATTCAAACAGAACAAGCGGCTTTAAAAATCTTTAAAAGGACATGGTTTAAAATCAGGAAGGGAGTGCATCAAGGTTGTATTCTTTCACCGTATTTGTTCAATCTTTATGGTGAACAAATAATCTGAAAAGCTGGACTATACAAAGAAGAACATAGCATCAGGATTGGAGGAAGAGTCATTAACAACCTGCAATATGCAGATGACACAACCTTGCTTGTTGAAAATGAAGATGACTTGAAGCACTTACTGATGAATATAAAGACTACTGTCTGCACTATGTATTACACTGCAACATAAAGAAAACAAAGATCCTCACAACTGGACCAATAAGCAACATCATGATGAATGGAGAAAAGATAAGAGTTGTCAAAGACCTCATATTACTTGGATTTGCAATCAACACCCATGGAACCAGCAGTCAAAAAAATCAAAGGTCATATAGCACTGGGCATATCTGCTGCAGAAGATCTCTTTAAAGTGTTGAAGAGCAAAGATGTCTCTTTGAACACTAAGATGCTCCAATACCAAGCCATGGTGTTTTCAATTGTCTCATATGCATGTGAAAGCTGGACAATGAATAAGGAAGACTGAAGAACAATTGATCCTTCTAAGTTGTGGTGTTGGTGAAGAATACTGAAAGTACCATGTACTGCCAGAAGAACAAACAAATCTATCCTGGGAGAAATGCAGCTGGCATGCTCCTTCGAAGCACAAATGGCCAGACTTTGTCTCACCAACTTTGGTCATGTTTTCAGAAGGGACCATTCCCTGGAGAAGGATATCATGCTTGATAAAGTGGAAGGTCAGTGAAAAAGGGGAAGACCCTCAATAAGATGGATAAACACAGTGGGTGCAACAATGTGCTCAGATATAGCAAGGACTGTAAGGATGGCACAAGACCAGGCAGTGTTTCATTCTCTTGTACATAGGGTTGCTGTGAGTTGGAGCCAAGTTGATGGCATCTAACAACAACAAACCTATATATACGCTGTACTCCAACCTTGCATGTCTCCCTATGTATCTACTTGTCAATAATATTTGTTATTGCTCTTACTGCAGGATTCTGTATGTAATATTATTTATGTTTGTTATCTTTTACTCTTGTTCACCACTGAGGCTTCCTTTCCCTTAGTCATCCTGTGCTGCCCTCCCCCTTATTGTATATTACCTTTCCCTTCACCCAAGTTCCAAACTCAAAAGGGAGCTCTGGTTGCATAGTGCCAAAAGCATTGGAATGCTTAATACTTGTCTATTCTCTATTTAGTGTTTCACCCTCCCTTCCTCTCTCATTCCTGGTAACTATCAAAGAATGTTTCTCTCTGTATTAAACTTTTTCTTGAGTTTTTATAATAGTGGTCTGATATATTTGTCCATTTGTGATTGCCTTATTTCACTCCGCATAATGTCCTCCAGGTTCATTGATGTTATGAGGTGTTCTGTGGATTTTTCATTATTCTCCAACTTTGCATGTTATTCCATTGTTTATATGTACCTGCAGTACAGGGAATTACTTGATATGGCTCTTCTAACCATGGTCTTTTTCCAGATGACTGGGTGCAACTGTGTAAATGTGTGTTGCTCATGGCACCAAATGGATTAGATATCTCTTTAATATTGTAAATAAAGGTACTTGGCACCCTTGTGAAGGTGGGATCATGGAAATGCAATGCATGAAGCTCTAATGTGGGTATTGTTCAGTTTTGCCATTTCACTAAGCTTAAAATGATCCTTGTTCCACAGTGCTTATATCATTTCATATTTCCACCAGCAGTGTAAGAAGATTCATGTCTCTCTACATGTTAACCAGCATTTGTTGTTTTCTGTTCTTTTGAACTTTGCTGTTATTACTCAGGTGAGATGATAGTTTATTGTTGTTTTCATTTGTATCTTTCTAATGGCTAATGATCATGAGCATTTCTTCAAGTATTTGCTGGCCACTTGGATGTCTTTTTTGGTGAGGTGTCTCTGCCAATTTTTTTTTTTTTTAATTAGGATTTGGGTGAAGATTTACAGAGTAAATTCACTTTTCATACAGCAGTTCACATATACTTTGTCTCATGTCATTGACCAAAAT
>NW_006922087.1:370917-374984 GCF_000298275.1 Orycteropus afer afer | reverse complement strand
CCTTCAAGGCTCAGGGGTCCAAGATTATCTTCTGTGTCTGAGTTAATTGGTTTCCCTTTTCTTTGTTGAAGAGAGTCTGTGCAATCCTTCTGCCTAGTCTGCCATCTTGTTGGAACCCCCCTCTCTGCCAATTTTTAATTGAATTATTTTTTTTTCCTTTTATTGTGATTTTGAATTTTTCTATAATTTTAAAGATAAATCCTTTGTCAGATATTTAGTAGTCAAATATTTTTTCTCAATCACTTTTACTCTTTTGGAGAGGATTTTGATGTACATATAAATTTAATTTTTAGGAGGTTATAGTCATCTAATCTACCTCTTGATGTACATTTTTGTTTGATAGTCTATGTATATCATAAATTAGGGCCCCTAAGTTTGCCCCTATTTTTTCTTTAATGATCTTTAGTTTTAAGTTTTACTTTTAGATCTTTGATCTATCTTGAGTTAGTTTCTGTATATGGTTAGAGGTATGGAATCTGTTTAATTTTTCTGCAAATGGATATCCAGTTTTGCCAGTACCATTTGTTAAAGAGACTACCTCTTTCCCATTTAAAGGATTTCAGTCCTTTGTCAAAAATCCACTGTCCATAGGTGGGTGGATTTACATCTGGGTTCTCAAGTCTGTTCCATTGGTCTATATATCTGTCACTGTACCAGTTTCAGGCTGTTTTGACTTCAAAGACTGTAGAACAGGTTTTGAAATTGGGAAATGTAAGGCCTCCTACTTGGTTCTTTTTTTGTTTGCTTATATGGAGTCCATTTCCTTTCCATGTAACATTGATGTTAGTTTCCCTATCTCTTTAAAGAATAATGATGGACTCCAGATCAGGATTGTATTGTATTTGTATATTGCTTTAGGTAGTCTTAGTATTTTTACAAGGTTAATTCTTCCTATTCATGAGCATCTTATGTTCTTCTTCTTATATAGGTCTCTTGGTTTCTTGCAGTAGTGTTTTGTAGTTTTCTTTGTGTAAGTTTTTGTGTCTTTGGCTTGGTTTATTTCTAAGTATTTAATCTTTTGTGTGACCATTTTCAATTACATTGTTTTCCTGGATTCCTTTTCAGAATTCTCATTTTTAGTGTAGAGGAATCTGACTGATTTTTGTATGTTGATCTTGTACACTATCACTTTGCTGAATCCTTCTATTAGTTCCACTAGCTTTCTTGTGTCTCTGGTATTTTCTATGTATAGGATCATAACATCTGCAAATAGAGACAGTTTTACATCTTCCTTACCAATTTGGAGACCTTTCATTTCTCATTCTTACCTTATTGCTCTGGTGAGGACTTCCAATACAATATTGAATAGGAGTAGTGACAAGAGCACCTGTGTTTGGTTCCTATTCATAAGTAGAATACTTTCAGATACTTTCCATTGAAAATAATGTTGGCCATTGGTTTTATGTATGTGCTGCTTATGTTGAAGAATTATACTTCTGTTACTATTTTTCTGAGAGGGTTTTTTTTTTTTTTTTTGTAATCAGAAAGGGGTATTGAATTTTATCCAATGCATTTTCCATATCAATTTAGCTGATTACAAGGTTCTTTTGTTTTATTTGTTTGGAGGATTATTGTTGTTGTTACTGTAATTAGGTGCTGACTAGTCAACTCTGACTCACAGCAACCCTATTTATAACAGAATGAAACACTGCACAGACATGCACCATCCTCATAATCCTTGCTATACTCAGCCCATCATTGGAGCCACTGTGCCATTCCATCTTGTTCAGAGTTTTCCCCTTTTTTGCTGACCCTCTGTGTCACCTAGCAAGATATCCTTATGCAGGGAATTTTCTCTTCTGACCACATGACCAGAATAGGCGAAACGAAGTCTGGCCATTCTCTCTTCCAAGAGACATTCCAGCTGCACTGCTTCTGGGACATATTTATCCATTCTTTTGGAAGTCCATGGTATTTTTTAGTAGTCTTTGCCAACACCATAATTCAAAGGCATCAACTCTTCTTTGGTCTTCCTTATTCACTATCCAACTTACATATGAACATGAGGTGACTGAAAACACTATGGTTTGAGTCATGTACACCTTAGTCTTCAAAGTGACATCTTTGCTTCTTAACACTTTAAAGAAGTTTTTGCAGCAGATTTGCCTGGTGCAATATGACTTCTGATTTATTAACTGATGTTTCTATGAGTGTTAATTGTGATTCCAAGTAAAATGAAATCTTTGACAACTTCAATCTTTTCTCCATTTATAGTGATGCTGCTTATTGGACCAGTTGTGAGGATTTTTTTGTTTCATTTATGTTGAGGTGTAATCCATACTGAAGACCATAGTTTTTGGTCTTCATCAGTAAATGCTTCAAGTCATCTTCATTTTCAGCAAGAATGGTTGTGTCATCTGCTTATTGTGGGTTGTTAATGAGTCTTCCTCCAATACTGATGCCATGTTCTTCATATAGTTCAGCTTCTCTGATTGTTCCGCATGCAGATTGAAAAGTGTGGTGAAAGGATACAACCCTGATGCACACACTGATTTTAAACCATGCAGTATCCCCTTGTTCTACTTGAATGACAGCCTCTTGGTCTATGTGCAGTTTCCTCATGAACACAGTTAAGTGTTCTGGAATTCTCACTTTTTGCAATATTGTTAATAATTTGTTATGATCAACATAGTCAAAGGCCTTTGCATAGTCAATAAAACACAGGTAAACATCTTTCTAGCATTCTTGCTTTCAGCCAATATCCATCTGACATCATCAATGATAGCCCAGGTCCTCTTTTGAATCCAGCTTGAGTTTCTGGAAGTTCCCTGTCAATATACTGTTGCAAAAAAATTCAAATTATCTTCAGTAAAATTTTATTTGGATGTGATATTAAGATACTGTTTGATAATTTCCACATTCTGTTGAATTACCTTTCTTTGATGTGGGTACAAATATGGATCTCTTCCAGTCAGTTGGCTAGGAAGCTGTCTTCAAAATTTCTTACCATGGATGACTAGGCACCTCCAGTGCTGCAAATGCTTGTTGAAACATAATCAATGGGTATTCTGTCAATTCCTGAACACTTATTATTATTATTATTTTGACAATTCCTAAAGGGAAGCTTGGACTTCTTTCAATACCATTGGTTCTTGATCACATGCTACCTCCTGAAATTGTTGAACATCACTTCATTCTTTGGCAAATGACGCTGTGTATTCCTTCCATCTTCTTTTGATGTTTTCAGCATCATTCAATATTTTCTCTATAAATCCTTCAATATTGCAACTCAAGGGTTGAATTTTTCTTTAGCTCTTTTAGCTAGAGAAATGTCGAGTGTGTTCTTCACTTCTACTTTTCTAACACAAGGTCTTTGCACATTTCATTATAATACTTTGCTTTGTCTTCTTGAGCTGCCCTTTGAAATCTGTTAAGCTCTTTTATCTCATCATTTCTTCCATTCACTTTAGCTACTATCCATTCAAGAGCAAGATTCAGAGTCTCCTCTGACATTGATTTTGGTCTTTCTTCCTTTCCTGTCTTTTTAATGACTTTACTTTCTTCATGTATGAATGAGGTGTCATCACACAACTCATTTTCAGTCATTGGTGTTCAATGGGTCAAATCTATTTTTCAGATGATCTCTAAATTCAGATGTGATGTAATCCATGTCATATTTTGGCTCTTATGGACTTATCTGAATTTTATTCAGCTTCAACTTGGACTTTGTTGTTGCTGTTAGGTGCTGACAAGTCATAGCCAACTACTAGTGACCCTACACACAGCAGAACGAAATATCTCCTGGTCCCACACTAGCTCTGGGATCCCTGATACACTTGAGCCTATCACCACAGCCACTGTGTCAATCCATCTCATTGAGGGCCTTCCCCTCTTCGGCCGACCCTCCACCTTACCAAGCATGGCATCCTTCTCCAGGAAATGGTCCTTTCTGATAACATGACCAAAGAAGGTGAGACAAAGTCTGGTTTTCTAGCTTCCAAGGAGCATTCTGGTTGCATGTCCTCCAAGACAGATTCATTAATTCTTTTAGCAGTGCATGGTACTTTCAGAATTCTTCACCAGTACCACAATTCACAAGCATCAATTCTTCTTCAGTCTTCCTTATT
>NW_006922087.1:368685-369970 GCF_000298275.1 Orycteropus afer afer | reverse complement strand
TGAAACATCTCAATGGGTATTCCATCAATTCCTGGAGTCTTGTTCTTCGCTAGCTCATTCTTTGCAGCTTTGACTTCTTCCTTCAATACCATTGGTTCTAGATCATATGCCACCTCCTGAAATGGATGAAGATCGATCACTTATTTTTGATACAGTGACTTTGTGTATTCTTTCCATCTTCTTTTGATGCTTCCTGCATAATTCTATATTTTGCCCATAGAATCTTTAATATTGCAACTCAAGGCTTGAATTTTTCCTGAAATTCTTTCAGCTTGAGAAATGCGGAGTGTGTTCTTCCCTTTTGGTTTTCTAACTCCAGGTCTTTGCACATGTCATTATAGTAATTGGCTTTCTCTGCTTGAGCTGCTCTTTGAAATCATCTGTTCAGCTCTTATATCTTGTCATTTCTTCCATTTGCTTTAGTCACCCCTCTGCTTAAGGGCAAGTTTCAGAGTCTCCTCTGACATCCATCTTGGTCTTGTCTTTCTTTCTCGTATTTTTAATGACTTCTTGATTTCTTCATGGGTGATGTTCATCTCACAATTCTTCAAGTTTCCAGTCATTGGTGTTCAACATATCAAATCTGTTCTTTAGATGGTCTCTAAATTCAGGAGGGATATATTGAAGATCATATTTTGGCTCTTGTGGACTTGTTTTAATTGTCTTCAACAACAAGTTGAACTTGTATATGAGCAGTTGATGATCTGTTCCACAATCAGCTTTGGCTGAAAATATTGAACTTTTCCATCACCTCTTGCCACAGATGTAGTCAGTCTGATTCCTGTGTATTCCATCTGGTGAAGTCCATGTGTATAGCCTCCATTTGTGTTGTTGAAAAAAAGTATTTGCAATGAATAAGTCGTTGGTCTTCTAAAATTCAACTTGGACTTGCATGTAAGCTGTTTATGGTCTATTGCACAGTTAGCTCCCTGTCTTGTTTTGACTGATGATATTGAGTTTCTCCATCACCTCTTTCCAGAGATGTAGTCTAGCTGATTGCTGTGTATTCATCTGTCCACATGTATAGCTGCTGTTTATGTTGTTGAAAAAAGTATTTGCAATGAGTAAGTTGTTAATCTTGCAAAATTCTATCATGTGATCTCTAGCATCATTTCTATAATCAAGGCTATATTTTCCGACTACCAGTGATTTCTTTTCAAGTTTCACATTCCAACCACTAGCAGAAATCAGTACATCATATTTTTTAAAAAAAAGTTTTATTGTGATTGGAGTGAAAGTTTACAGAGAAAATTTACTTTCCATACAGCAGCTCACATACATTTTG
>NW_006922087.1:366574-367560 GCF_000298275.1 Orycteropus afer afer | reverse complement strand
ATATTTAAGTCTTTGATCCATCTGGAGGTAGTTTTTGTGTATGGTGAGGTACAGATCTTGTTTCATTTTTCTGCAAATGTATATCCAGTTTTGCCAGCGCCATTTGTTAAACAGACAATCTCTTCCCCATTTAATGGATTTCAGCCCTTTGCCAAAGATCAGCTGACCATAAGTCCATGGATATATTTCTTGGTTCTCAATTCTATTTCATTGGTCTATATGTCTGTCATTGTACCAATACCAGGCAATTTTGACTACTGTGGCTCTATAGTAAGTTTTAAGAACCAGGAGTGTGAGACCTATTACTTGTTTCTTCAACAGTGCTTTGCTTATCTGAGGTCTCTTTCCTTTCCATATAATGTTAGTGATTGATTTTTCCATATTCTCAAAGAATGTTGATGGGATCTGCATTGGAATTGCAATGAATGATTGCTTCGGGTAGAATTGATATTTTCACAATGTTCAATCTTCCTATCCACGAGGATGGTATGTTCTTCCATTTTCATAGATCTCTTATAGTTTCTTGAAGTAGTCTTTTATAGTTTTCTTTGTTCAGGTCTTTTGTGTCCCAGTAAGATTTATTCCCAAGTTTTTTTTTTTTTTGGTAGCTATTATAAATGGTATTGTTTTTCTTATTTCTTTTTCAGCAATCTCGTTGCTAGTGTGGAGGAATCCCATTAATTTTGGATGTTGATCTTGTATCCTGCCACTATGCTAAATCTCTCTGCTAGTAACAGTTATTTTCTTGCTGAGTCTCTTGGGTTTTCTATGTGTAGGATTATATCATCGACAAACAGGGATAGTTTGACATCTTCCTTACCAATTTGGATGCCTTTGATTTCCCTTTCTTGCCTTACTGCCCTCGCTAAGACTTCCAATACAATGTTGAATATAAGTGGCAATAGAAGGCATCCTTGTTGGTTTGCTGTTTGCAAGAGGAATGGTTTCAATCTCTCTCCATTGAGGTTTTTTTTTTTTTTTTTTTT
>NW_006922087.1:362924-363478 GCF_000298275.1 Orycteropus afer afer | reverse complement strand
TCTATCCTGTTTGGGTTTCATTGGACTTCTTGAATGGGTATATTCTCATCTTTCATCATATCAGGGATGATGTCCTGCAACAAATCTCAGACAATCTTCTCAATGGTTTTCTTTTTCTCTTCTGGTTCTGGAATTCCTGTGACACTTAGGTTATTCCTTTTGATGGTATCCCACATGGTCCTTAGGCTTTCTTTATTTTGTTTTGATATTTTTTCTGATTGATCCCTTTCCAAAGAAGCATTCAAGTATTTGTCTTCAAACTCATTAATTCTGTTTTCAGTTGCATCAGTTCTACTCTTTTGCCTTTCCAATGTGTTATCTATTTCTGACAATTTAGTATTAATCTTCTGGATTTCTATCTGTAGATGTAAAATCATTTCCAATTTTTCATTTATTTTGTCATCTTATTCTTTATTTTCTTCCAAAATTCTTCTAGGGTTTTGTTTGTGTTTTCCTTGGTCTGTCTTTTAATCATTTGCAAATACCTAAATATAATTCTTTTGAAGTCCTTATCAGAGAGTTCCAATGCTGCTTTTTCCTCAGGGATGTGTTCT
>NW_006922087.1:357648-362183 GCF_000298275.1 Orycteropus afer afer | reverse complement strand
TAGTTTTAAAACAGACAATAACAAACAAACTAAAAAACAGAAAACAGGAAAAAAAATTAAGGCAGGGCGGTGCACAGCAGGGCAGACTCTATCCAAGCATACAGACTGGGATGGAATTCCTGCTGGCCCAGAAAGTGGGTGAGAGTGAGGGATGGCTGCACCTCCATTCACCAACAGAGTTTGGGGTATAAGAGTAACAAGGGGAATGTTGCACCTTTCCAGTTGTTGGGTCCAGAATGTCCTTGGGGTCCCTGGCAATTGGAACCTGTTCTTAAGTCCCTGGAATCTGGGAGAACTCTGTTGCTTTATATATCCAAAATGGTCAAGCCACTTGTAAGCATTCAAAATGGCTGCTCCCTCTGGACAGAGAAAAGTCCACAGTTTAGCGTACCTTCCTCTTTGCTGTTTCTTCTTTTATTCAGCCACTAGGGCTGTGCTCTGTGCAATCCCTGGCTAGCAGACCCGATTTTTAGGTTAATTCTTAGGTACTACCACCAGTAGGCAATATCCAAGCTAACTGTGCCATCAGGATCACTGCCAGACTGCAGCTTTGTATGTCTCCTTTCATGCAGATTCTTCTGCTAGTTGGAGGTTAGTCCACTTCTATATCCTTCCCTTCAAGGCTTAGAGGTCCAGAATTATCTTCTGCATCTGTGTTAATTGATTTCCCTCTTCTTTGTTGAAGAGGGTCTGTGCAGTCTTTCTGCCTCCACCATCTTACCGGAACTCTACCTTCCCCTTTTTCATTGACCTTCCACTTTACCAAGCATGATATCCTTCTCCAGTGAATGTTTTTTTTTCTGACAACTTGACCAAAGTAGGTGAGATGAAGTCTGGCCATTCTTGCTTCCAAGTAGCATTCCAGCTGCTGAGTTTTAGATGAATTTTTATGTCCTAACGCCCACTTGGAAATATCTAAGCTCTCTGTGTAGTCAGGATCACTAACAGACCACAGCTCTGTATGTCTCCTTTCTGGTGTTTTCATGCAGGTCTCTCCACAGTTTGGAGTTTAGTCCTCTTCTGTATACTTCCTTTCAAACTTAGGGGTCCATGATTATCTTCTGTATCTATGTTAATTGATTCCCGTTTTCTTTGTTGACAAGTGTCATTTGTCTTCCTATTCCACCATCTTCATAATCAGTACATCTTGATTGCATGTTTGGTCAATTTCAGACTGCAGAAGTTGGTAAAAACGCCTTCAATTTCTTCATGTTTGGTTTTAGTGGTTGGTGTGTAAATTTGAATAATAGTGGTATTAACTGGTCTTCATTATAGGCATATGGATATTATCCTATCACTGACAGCATTGTACTTAAGGGTAGATCTTGAAACATTCTTTATGATGATGAATGTGACACCATTTCTCTTCAATTTGTTATTCCCAGCATATTAGATCATATGAATGTCTGATTCAAAAAGGCTCAAACCAGTCCATTTCAGTTCACTAATGTCTATGGTATTTGTCTTATGTGTTCTATTTCATTTTTTGACAGCTTCCAATTTTGTTAGATTCATACTTCATAAATTCCACTTTCTGACTATTAATGGGTTTTTGCAGCTGTTTCTTCCCAATTATGCCCCATCAGGAAATGGAGTTTCCACAAGCTTTACTCTATCCACCTCATTAAGGTCAACTCTATTTTAAGGAGGAAACTCACCCCCAATCATATTTTGAGAGCCTTCCAATCTGAGGGTTTCATCTTCTGGCATTATGTCAGACAATATTCCAGGGCTAGTCATAATGTTTTCCAGTAATACATGAGGCAGTGTTTTACTGCTTTTCATATGGTTTTCACTGGGCAACTTTTTGAGAAATGGATAGCCCATTTCCTTCTTTCCAGTCTGTTTTAGTCTGGAACCTCCCTTAAAACCTGTCCACATTAGGGGATCCTGCTGGTATTTGAAATACTGGTTGTATAGCTTCCAGCCTTGCAGCAACATGCAAGCTACCACAGTAAAGACAAACTGAAAGAAGAGTGGAGGATATGGTGATTACATTGATTGTTTTCCTAATGTTGAACCATCCTGTATACCTGGTATGAATCCCACTTGGTCATTGTGTATTATTATTTTTTATAAGTTGTTGGATTCTATTGGCTAAGGATTTTTTTTTTTTTTTTTGAAAATTTTTTATCTAGGTTTGTTTGGGATATTACTGTATAATTTCCTTTTTCAGTGGTGTTTGGTCTGACTTTTGTATTAGGGTTATAGGTCATAGACTTTTTGGGAGTATTACTTCTTTTTCTATGTTCTAGAATAGTTTGTGAAGAATTGGTGTTAGCTCTTCTCTGAATGTTTGGTGGAATTCACCAGTGATGCTGTCTGGACCAGGAATTGTTTTTTGGGGGAGTTTTTTAATGACCTGTTCAATTTCTTCTTTTGTTATGGATCTGTTCAAATTTCCTAACTCAGACTTTGTTAGCTCAGGTCGGTAGTGTGTGTCTAGAAAATTTTCATTTCTTTTAGGTTTTCAATTATTCTGGAGTACAGTTCTTCATAAAAACAAAAACAAACTCACTGCCATTGCTTTGACTTGACTCTTAGTGACCTCTCCTTGGGTTTTTGAGGATATATCTCTATGGAAGTAGATTGCTCAATCTTCCTTCTGAGGAGTGGCTGGTGGGTTTGAACCATAAGTCTTCTGGTTAGCAGTCAAATGCCTTAGGCACTATACCACCAGAGCTCCTATTTTTTTCAGTTTGTTTTGTTGTGATACCAACATTTCATTTTTTATTTGTGTTATTTGCATCTTCTCCTTTCCCTTTGTTAGATTTACCATTGGTTTTTCAATCTTATTAATTTATGCAAATATCCAACTTCTAGTCTTGTTGTTTCTTTCTATTGTTTTTCTGTTTAATTTATTTCTGTTTGTATCTTTATTATTTCTTTTTTTTTCTGGTTACTGTACTCGTTTTTGGCTATTCTCTTTTTCTAATTGTTGGAGTTTTCAAGTTAAAGCATTGATTTTGGTTCTCTATTCTTTCTTTCTTTCTTTTTTTTGATATATGACTTATTGCCATCAATTGACATCTTAAGATTACTTTTGCTGTGTTCCAAAGGTTTTGATATGTTGTGTTTTCATTTCCATTTGAATTGAGGAATTTTTAAATTTCATTTGTTATTTCTTCTATTGCCTAGTAGATTTTAAGCAAGCATTCTTCAGTTTCCATGTGTATGATTTTTTTCCCTCCTTGATCCTCCTGTTACTGAGTTTTAATTTTATAGTTCTGTGGTTTGACAAGATGTTTTGCAGTATATTGATGTTTTTAAATTTATTAAGGCTTGCTTTGTGGCCTAATATATGGTCTATTCTGGAGAATGTTTCATGTTTGCTGGAAAAGGATGTATATTATGCTGTTGTTTAGTTAATGTTCTGTGCGTGTCTATGAGGTCATTTTGGTTGAGTGAGTTGTTTAGATCTTCTGTTTCATTGTTGAGTTTCTTTCTAGTCATTCTACCTTTCATTGAAAGTGCTGTATTAAAGTCTCCTACTATTATTGTGGAGTTATCTATTCCTCTTTTCAGTATTGTTAAAATTATTTTTTAACTTATAATTGTGATTTGAGTGAAAGTTTGCAGAGCAAATTGATTTTCCATCTAACTATTCATATACATTTTGTTTTGTGACAATGAGTGCAATCTCCCAATGTAATTTCATTCCTCTCACTACCTAACTGTGTCTTCCATCTTCATTTGTCCTTTTCTATCCTTTCCTGATTCTGAGCTTTATCCTTTCGCAAAAGCTGCTCTTTTATTCTCAATTGGCTTATTATTCTAAGGAGTTAGTAAACTATAAAATCCCATACTAAAAATAATAATTATAATCTTAGGAATCTTAGGAAGACTATTTTAAAAGGTCCAGACTGTAAAGTTTTGTCTTTTAACAAATTTACATTGATTTCCATTTCCATTGATTAGAACTACAGATATATTTGGATTCATTTTTATTATTTTCTTTTTCATTTTATCTTTTTCATGATTCTTTTCTTTTCTTTTTTACTTTACCTTTTACCTTTTTTGTCTTCTTTTGGACTGTGCCTAAGGAGTTTTAGTGGTGCAGTGGCTAAGGCATTTATTTGGCTGTTAACCCAAAGATCAGCTGGAAGATTATTATTATTATCTTAACATAGGATGCTATAGTTTTACTAGGATATATCTATATAGGTATTCCTTTATTGATTTGAATCATTATGTTTCCTGAATCTGAGGATTAACATCATTTTTCAGTGGTTCTGGTAATTTCTCAGTTGCTTCTGACCCACTGCCTCTTAATTTTCTTTCTGAAGCCTTGATCAAACATGATGAAACTTATCATGTTATCCTCTGTCATATCATATTTCCTCTCTGTGTTTCATCTTTCTGCTTAGCTCTGGGTACTTTTTTTCAAATCTATTTTCTCATGCATGAATTCTCATCTCAGATGTGTCTAATCTGCTATTTTCCCTACCCATTAAATTCTCATTTTAATTGGGACAGTTTTCTTTAGAAGTTGTATTTTTTTTTTAAGTATACCCAGTCAATTTTTAGTGTTTATT
>NW_006922087.1:354553-355648 GCF_000298275.1 Orycteropus afer afer | reverse complement strand
CACAACACAGTAGAAGCACAAAAGAGCAGGTTAGAACTGGATGAAAAACGCATATCCCAACTAGAAGGCAAATCCCTGGATACCAGCATGCATGAAGAAAAATCAGAACAAAGATTTAAGAGAAATGAAGAGAACCTAAGAATAATATGGGATGACATGAGAAAAAACAGCATGTCTCATTGGAATTCCAGAACAAGAAGAAAAAAAAAAAAAAGCACTGAGAAAATTGTGGAAGACCTGCTAACAGAAAACTTCCCCATATCATGAAGGAAGGAAATATATTTGTCCAAGAAGCCTATAGAACCACACACAAGATAGATCCCAAGAGAAAAACACGGAGGATATTATAATCAAAATCTTGAAAACCAAAGACAAAGAAAAAAATTTGAGAGCTGTCTGGAACAAAAGAAATATTACTTATAATAATCAAACAGTTAAGCTGAGCTCTGATTACTCAGCAGAAACCATGCTGGCAAGAAGGCAATGGGATGACATATATACAACACTGAAGGAAAAGAACTTTCAACCAAGAGTCCTACATCCACCCAAATTGTCCATCGAGTATGAGGGTGAAATCAAGGCATTCTCAGACAAACAGAAATTAAGGGATTTTGTGAAAACCACACCAGCCCTACAAGAAATGCTTAAGGAAGTCCTTCCAATAAAGAACCCCCAACAGAGATCAACAGAATCAGGAAACGTGGCATCAACATTAAAACCAAATCAGAAATAGAAACACAAAATAAGATCTTAAAACATTTTACACTAAAAACCAAGGAAGTCAATCAGCACATGGCAACAGCAACTAACATATTGTTGTTGTTATGTGCCGTCGAGTCAGACCCAACTCATAGCAACCCCTCCTTGGGTTTCTGAGGCAGTATCACTATGGAAGTAGATTGCCTCCTTCCGAGGAGTGGCTGGTGGGTTTGAACCACCAGCCTTCTGGTATTAGAGGGAATAAAACATGTAGGTACAAACTTCCAAATGAAGAGGAAAACAGGACAATCTCTTCACAGTAAACACTGTTCTAAAAAATGTAGAGAAGAATGCACTCCAAGGTAATCACAGAGAAAATTAACAACCCCCTAAGCA
>NW_006922087.1:352531-353677 GCF_000298275.1 Orycteropus afer afer | reverse complement strand
TAGAAATTAATAATAGGAAGATCAAGGAAAAAAAACATCAAACATGGAAGCTGAACAATTCACTGCTCAAAAACTACTGGGTAATGGAACAAATAAAAACTGAAATAAAAACATTCCTAGATAAAAATGAGAATGAAGATACATCATACCAAAACCTATGGGACACAGTGAAAGCCGTGCCCAGAAGACAGTTTATAGTAATAAATGCATACATCAAAAAAGAGAAAAGAAACAAAATCAACACTCTAACTCATCAACTCCAATAACTAGGAATAGAACAACAAAACAATCCTACAGCAAGAAAATAACAAATATCAGAGCAGAAATAAATGAAACAGAAAACAAACAAACAAACAAAAAGCCTAGAGAAAATCAATAAAACCAAAAGCTGGTCCTTCAAAAAGATTAATGCAATTGATAAACCATTAGCAGATCTAAAAAGAAAAGAAAGAGAAGATGCAAATTATAAGATTTGTAAACAAAAATGGTGTCATCACAACAGAACCAACTGAAATAAAAAAGATACTGATGGAATATTTTGAAAAACTGTACTCCAACAGATTTGAGAACCTAGAAGAGGTGGACAAGTTTCTCGAATCACAAGACCTACCTAAACTATCCCACTCAGAGACAGAATACTTGAACAGACCTATAACAAAAGAAGAATTTGAACAGGTTTAAAAAAACTTCCCACAAAGAAAAGTCCTGGCCCTGATGGCTTCACTGGAGAATTTTATCAAATATTCAGAGAAGAGTTGACACCTATGCTACTCAAGCTATTCCAGAACGGAGAAAAAGATGGAATACTCCCAAACTCATTTTACGAAGGAAGCACAACACTAATACCAAAACCAGGGAAAGATACCACTAGAAAGGAAAACTACAGACCAATATCCCTCATGACCATAGATGGAAAAATCTTTAACAAAATCTTAGCCCACATAATCCAACAACATATCAAAAAATTAATACACCTGGATGAAGTAGGATTCATACCAGGTTTACAAGGGTGGTTCAACATCAGAAAATCAATCAATGTAATTCAGCACATAAACAAAACTAAAGAAAAGAACCATATGATTGTATCAATCGATGCAGAAAAGACATTTGTTAAAATCCAACATCTCTTCCTGTTCAGAGCTCTCA
>NW_006922087.1:333172-351496 GCF_000298275.1 Orycteropus afer afer | reverse complement strand
ACTTCTCAAGAAGAAAAACAGAGTTGGAGGTCTCACACTCTCAGACCTTAAGAACTACTATACAGCCACAGTAGTCAAAACAGCATGGTATTTGTACAACGACAGACAAATGATAGACCAACGTAACAGAATCGAAATTCCAGATATAGACCCATCCATCTATGGACAACTGATCTTTGACAAAGGTCCAAACCCCATTAAATGGTGAAGAGACAGCCTCTTTAACAAATGGTGCTGGTAAAACTGGATATCAACCTGTAGAAAAATGAAACAAGACCCATACCTCACCCCATACAAAAAAACAAACTCAAGCTGGATCAAAGACTTAAATGTAAAACCCCAAAGTATAAAATTCATCAAAGATAAAATAGGGGACAACCTGGGAACCCTAATTTATGGCAAGTATAGACTATCAAGCATAACCAGAATGGGCAGGAGGTAGAAGAGAAGCTATATGACTGGGACCTTCTAAAAATTAAATTCTTATGCGCATCAAAAGACTTCATTAAAAGGGTAAAAAGAGAATCTACAGTTTGGGAGAGAATATTTGCCTATGACATATCTAATAAAAGACTTATCTCCAAAATCTATAGAAAACTTCAACACCTCAACACCAAAAAGGCAAATAACCCAATTTACAATGGGCAAAAGACTTGAAAAGACACTTCACTAAAGAAGATATCCAGGCAGCCAACAAACACATGAGAAATTGCTCATGATCATTAATCATTAGAGAGATGCAAATCAAAGCAACAATGAGATATCATCTCCCCCTGTCAATAATAGCAAAATTCAACAGGTCAGAAAATAACAAATGCTGGCGAGGTTGTGGTGAGATTGGAACTCTTGTGCACTACTGGTGGGATTGTTAAATGGTACAACCATTGTGGCATACGGTTACGGCATTTCCTTAAAAAATTAAAAATAGAAGTACCTTTGGACCCAACAATTCCATTACTAGGAATTTATCCTAAAGAGGTGAGAGATAGCACATGGACAGACATATATATACCTATGTTCATCGCAGCAAAATTCACTATAGCAAAGAGACAGAAACAACCTAAATGCCCATCAATGGATGAGTGGATAACCAAATTATAATACATGCACACAATGGAATACTATGCCACATTAAAGAACAATGAGGGATACGTGAATCATCTCACAATGTGGATGAACCTGGAGGACATTATGCTGAGTGAAGTAAGTCACAGAAAGACAAGTAGTGTATGATTCCATTCTTGTAAAAACACAAAGAAGGGTTTGCTTGGGAAAGGGAACTCACTTTGTAGTTTACTGGGACGAGAAGGGAAGAGGAGGGATTAATTTTGGGCTAGTTGGGTCCCACACGCTGATGTGGGTAAGGGGAGGGATATACGGAAAGGAACTGTGACCACTATGATAACAATTGGAAATGGGAGGACACCGAATTGTGCACATAAGAGGTAGACTTGTTGTTGTTGTTGTTATGTGCCATCGAGTTGGCCCCGACTCCTAGCGACCCCTCCTTGGGTTTCCGAGGCAGTTATCACTACGTAAGTAGGATTGCCCAACCTTCCTTCCGACAGCAGATGCTAATACCAATGTTTGTGTCCAAGACACTGTATTGCTGTTAACACCAAACACCAGGCTACAGATGAACACATAAACACCCAACAGGATCAGATAGGGATCAATGAACAGGAGTATATATTGTATACCAAGGATAGATTCAGCTGAGGCTAATCTTGCACAGACACCAGTGATACAAAATACCTGCATTCCTTACAGAAACAATAGAAGACAGACACAGAGGAATACCTCACAGGCAACCAGACACTATGGGAGAGAGATCCAATAGATCTAGAGCTCAGGACCATCGTACTGGAGAACACCAGAGTCAATTGGCACAACAAAATACATAAAAACCTTGTTCCGCATCCTACATTGGTGAGTAGCGACTGGGGTCTTAAAAACTTTCAAGCACCCATGTAAGATGCAGCTAATAGTCTCCTAGCATCGGAAATGAAGAAGAACACAAAACAAACAAACAAACAAACAGACAAACAGCACCAAAAAAAAAAAAGGGCATTTGGAGGCAATCAGCCATAGGATATGACGGTTCTCAAGACCAGAAGAAGTAGATAGTGCCTGGCTACCAATGTCAATCACCCAGGAAAGGATCAAATCTGGAGATCCTGGATAGAGTGGGAGAGTAAGTGTGGAACAAAATCCAAAAACTCAATAATGACTAGAATTACTGGTCAGAGGAAGTCTGATGAGACCCCCAATACTATGGTCCTGGAATACATTCTGCACCTGGAATAAAACTCAACCCCAAGGGCTGACTCTCAGCCCAATAGTTAACAAGATGTACCAGCAAACCACTTAACCCAGGATGACACACCCACATACTCTATGGTACTACATCCCTTAGAGCAATGGACCATGGGATACCACAGGACCAACATTCAGGTTGAGGAAATGCAGGACAAACAGGAGTGCATAAATATGAGGGCCACAGGGGAAGGGTTACAGGGTAGAGAGAGGAGAAGACTGGGTTAGTGTTGCACATGGCAAACGGGGAGTGAAACTAAATGTACATGTAATGTTGAATGTAAAACAAGATTTTAAAATAAAATAAAATGAATAAATAAAAAAGATATGCTTTTGTTTCTGCTACCTACTTGGGAGCATTACCAACCCAGGACCACTTTAATTTATAGTCAGGACTTGGATTATTTTAGAACACATGAGTTATGTAAATTTTGGCTACAACTTGGTGATGAGGGCTTATAATCATATATATTTTAAGGAAGTTATTATTATAATTAATGTTTCTCCCATTTTTAAGGCCCAGACATGAATGAGTTACCATCCTCTCTTCCTTAGAAAGAGTTTTTTCTTAGTCTACATGTGAGTAATGCCTTCTAAACATTTTTGGCTTTTTATATGGCTCTAATCAGTCCTCTCACCCAATTTGGGCTTGAGTTTTGCCTTCTGTTCCTAGCATATGCCCTATTAAAATTCAAGATTTAGAGCACCCGAAGTCAGCAGATAACCGTAGAGAAAATGCTAGCTCAAGTAATTACTTATTTCTCTGGATCTGATTTTTTATTATTTCTACTCTTCAAGTAGAAATTATTATTTCCTCACCAGCTAAGCCAAGAATTTAAAAAAAAAAAAAAGTTGTTTTTTTTTTTAAACCCAATATTGTTATACATGTATTACTAACTAGATTTTCTTTTGATATTCTATTGTATCATATTAGTGGAAATGACATTCTGAATATCTCATCCATCTCTGCTGCATTTGTAATTATGTGTGTGATCAAGCATGTTACTACTTTGGGCAACTAGCATTTAATCTATTTGGGGAATTTGGAGAAACTATGCAGAATATGGGAGCTCTGGTGGTATAGTGCCTATGGCATTTGATTGCTAGCCAGAAGGCTGGCAATTCAAAGACAACAACCACTACATGGAAGGAAGACTGGGCAATCTACTTCCATAGATATACTGCCTCAGACACCGAAGGAGGGGTCATTATCAGTTGGAACTGACTTGACAGTTTTGTTTGTTTGTTAGGTGCTGTTGAGTCATCTCCAAATCATAGTGACCCTATGCACAACAGAATGAAACACTGCCCGGTCCTGAGCCAGCTCCATGACTCTTGCTATCCTTTAGCCCATTACCACTCCCACCATGTCAAACCATCTCATTGAGAGCTTCCCCAATTTCATTGACCCTCTACCTTATAAGCATGACATCCTTCTCCAGGGAATGGTCCCTTCTGACAACATGACCAAAGTAAGTGAGACAAAGTATGGCCATTCATTCCTCCAAGGAGCATTCTGTCTGTACTTCCTCCAGGACAGACCTGTAGTTCTTTAGCTGTTCATGGTACTTTCAGCATTCATTGCCAACATCACAGCTCAAAAGCATCAATTATTCTTTGGACTCGACAGTAGTGATTTTTTTTTTTTTTTTTTCAGAATACATTAAGAGTTATCATGACTGAATAGTGATGCAAATGAGGTCTTTAAGAACCAACCTCCCATCCATCATTGGTTAGGGTCTGCTTTCAAAGACACTGACTTTGGTATTTTGGGATTGCCCCATGCACAAGCAAGAAAAAAGCCCTCAGGTAGAGAATCATTGGTATTTGCTATAAAGGTGAATGCTGAGGGGTTATAAAAGTGACCATTTAAGTATCTGAACAGAATATCAGGGACACACATAATACAAATATGCATCTTGGAAAACTTGAGTTTTGAGTTTTTTTACCCTCAGCAATTCATAGGAATATAGAAGAATCAGGCCCCACCCCAGAGGCAGGAAAGGGAGGGAACACTAAGGATAACAAAGTGGCAGGATCCAGGTAGGATCCAGTAAGGGGAGGGTGGAGAGGTTTCCAAAACCAAAGGGAGAGGAATTTGTCAGTTTGTCATACTATGGTGGCTTATGTGTTGCTGTGAGGCTTGAGGCTGTGTCACTGGTGTTTCAAACACCATGAGGGCTGCATATGGTGCACAGGTTTCAATGCAGCTTAAAGACTGAGACAGACTAGGAAGAAGAAAGAGACCATCCACTTCTCAGAGAATTGGTCTGGGAAAACCTTATGAATAGCAGAGAAACACTGTCTGATATATCACTGGACAGTTTTATGAATAGCCTGGAAACATTGTCCAATACAGTGCAGGAAGAAGAACCCCTTAGAACAGAAGTCATTCAAAATATGACTGGGAAAGAGCTGCCTCCTCAGAATAGAACTGACCTTAATGATATGGATAAAGTAAAACTTTTGGGACCTCCATTTGCTGACATGGTGTGACTCAAATTGAGGAGAAACAGCTGCAAACATCCTTACATAATCAGAAATTGGAATGTATGAAGTATGAATCTAGGAAAATTGGAAGTTGTAAAAACTGAAATGGAACTCATAAAGATTCACATCCTAGGCATTAGTCAGCTGAAATGGACCCATTTTGGCCATTCTGAATCAGACAACTATATGATCTACTATGCAAGCAATGACAATTTGAAGAGGAATGGCATGGCATTCATCATTGCAAAGGAGGTTTCAAGATCTGTCCTGAGGCACAATGCTGTCAGTGATAGGATAATGTCCATATGCCTCTGAGGAAGACCAGTTAATACTACTATGATTCAAATTTACGCACCAACCACCAAAGCCAAAGATGAAGAAACTGAAGATTTTTTTTTTATCAACTTCTGCAGTCTGAAATTGACCCAACATGCAATAAAGATATGTTAATTATTACTGTGACTGAAATGCAAAAGTTGGAGACAAAGAAGAATCACTGGTAGTTGGAAAATTTGGCCTTGGTGACAGAAATAACTCTGGAAATCTCATGATAGAATTTGGCAAGACCAATGACTTATTCATTACAAATACCTTTTTTCAACAACACAAATGGAGGCTATACATGTGGACTTTGCCAGATGGAGTACACAGGAATCTGATTAACTATATCTGTGGCAAGAGGTGATGGAGAAGCTCAATATCTTCAGCAAAAAACAGGCAGGAGCTGATTGTGGAACAGACCATCAACTGTTCATGTGCAAGTTCAACTTGAAGTTGAAGACAATTAAAAAAAGTTCATGAGAGCCAAAATATGACCTTGATTTTACCCCTCCTGAATTTGGAGACCACCTAAAGAATAGATTTGATGCACTCAACACCAGTGACCAAAAACCAGAATAATTATGGGATGACATCAAGAATATCATCCATGAAGAAAGCAAGAGGTCATTACAAAGATGAGAAAAGAAGAAAAAAACAAAATGGATGTCAGAATAGACTCTGCAACTTGCTCTTGAGTGGAGAAGAATATGCCCTTGAGTGGAGTAGCTAAAGAAAATGGAAGAATTGACAGGATAAAAGAGCTGAACAGAAGGTTTCAAAGAGCAGCTCGAGCAGACAAAGCTAATTACTGTAATGAAATGACAAAGACCTAGAGTTAGAAAACCAAAAGGGAGGAATGTGCTCAGAATTTCTCAAGCTGAAAGAACTGAGCAAAAAAATTAAGCCTCGAGTTGCAATATTGAAAGATTTGGGCAAAGTATTGAATTGCAGGAAGCATCAAAAGAAGATGGAAGGAATATACAGAGTCATTATACCAAAAAGAATCGGTCGATGTTCATCCATTTCAGGAGGTCAAATATGATCAAGAACCAATAGTATTGAAGGAAGAAATCAAAGTTGTACTGAAAGAATTGGTAAAGAATAAGTCTCCAGGAATTGAAGGAATACCCATTGAGATGTTTCAACAAATGGATGCCTTGCTGGAGGCACTCACTTAGTTATACCAAGAGATTTGGAAGATGGCTACCTGGCCAAATGAGTGAGAGATTCATACTTGTACCCATTCCAAAGAAAGGTGATCCCACAGAATGTGGAAATTATTGAACAATATCTTAATATTGTGTGCAAGTAAAATCTTACTGAAGATAATTCAAAAACTGTTGTAGCAGTATATTGACAGAGAACTTCCAGAAATGCAAGCTGGATTCAGAAGAGGACATGAAACAAGGGTTATCATTGCTGATGTCAGATGGATCTTGGCTCAAATAAAAGAATACCAGAAAGATGTTTATTTGTGTTTTATTAACTATGCAAAAGTATTTGATTCTGTGGATCATAACAAATTGTGGATAACATAGAGAACAATGGGAATTCCAGAACACTTAATTATACTTATGAGGAATGTGTACATAGATAAAGAGGCTGTAATCGAACAGAACAAGGGGACACTGCATGGTTTAAAATCAAGAAGGGAGTGCATCAGGGTTGTATCTTTTCACCATACTTATTCAATCTGTAAACTGAGAAAATAATCTGAGAATCTGGACTATATGAAGAAGAATGTGGCCTCAGGATTGGAGGAAGAATCATTAACAACCTGCAATACACTGATCATACAACTTTGCTTGCTGAAAGTGAGGATGACTTGAAGCACTTACTGATGAAGACTGAAGAATACAGTCTGCAGTATGGATTACACGTTAACATAAAGAAAACAAAAATTCCCACAACTGGACCTATAAACAGCGTCACGATAAATGGAGAGAAGATTGAAGTTGTCAAAGACTTCACACTGCTTGGTTCTACAATCTATGTCAATGGAAGCAGCAGTCAGGATATCAGACCATGTATAGCACTGGCTGGAAAGGACCTCTTTCAAGTGCTGAAGGGCAAAGATGTCTCCTTGAGAACTAATGTGTGCCTGACACAGGCCACGGTATTTTCAATCGCCTCATATGCAAGTGAGAGCTGGACAATGAATAAGGAAGACAGAAGAAGAATTGATGCCTTTAATTGTGGTGCTGGTGAAGAATGCTGAAAGTACCATGGACTGCTAAAAGAACTAACAAATCTGTCCTAGAGGAAGTGTAACCGAAATGCTCCTTGGTAGCGAGAATGGCCAGACTTCGTCTCACCTACTTTGGTCATGTTATCAGAAGGGCCCATTCCCTGGAGAAGGATGTCATGATTAGTAAGGTGGAGGGGCAATGAAAGAGGGGAAGGCCTTCAACAAGATGGATTGATACAGTGGCTGTGGTAATGGGTTCAAGGATAGCAAGGATTGTGGAGCTGACATAGGACTGGACGGTATTTCGTTCTGCTGTGCATAGGGTAACTACGAGTTGGAGAGAACTTGATGGCACCTAACAACAACAACAACACTGAAGAATCAAAAACAAATAAAAATCTGGAATAGACTTCAGGATCACTGAAGCTATGAAAAACTTGCTGAGCCATCTAATACACTTTTTCCCTTATATTGTAGTGGAACGCAAAGATATACAGAAGAAATTGAATTCTGTGCCATAAGAAGAATGACATAAAGAGACGAGACAAAGCCCTGATAATTGGAGAAGGATAGAAGGTTAGGGCCTGGGACCCTAAACATCTTTTGGCAGAACAGAGCTGGTAGTAGCCAGCAGCAGCCAGTTGGAATCTTTCTTATTACAGGAGACATTGCTATACCTTTTAAAAATCAGAGCTTGCTTAGAAAACACGAGTGTGGCTATGATAAAACTTTGGCAAAGAATTTTGCTCACTTCCAACATATAAGTCAGCTTTAAGTCCAGACTGCCTTGTCATGGTTGCATAGGGTCTATTTGTAAGAGATCTTTTTATGTCCAAATCACTGCTGTCCATCAATGAGAACAATTGAGAAGGTTGTAACAATACTTGTCCTTTAATCTTAACCTCATTATTCAATGATAGTCTCATGGGCTAATTTAGGACTCATGTCAAATGGCTTGGTCATAGAAGGTCAAACCAAATGTTAATTTTGGGAATCAAAGTCTTTTTTTTTTTTCTAAATGGCAGCTTGCAAGCTTTTAAGATCCCAGTCACTATTTGCCAAAACAGGAGGTAGAACAATGTTTTGTGTAGTATGTTATGCCAATTGAGCTTGATGTCCCCTGCGACTATGGTCCTGAGCCCACAGGTTCGCCTACTCGGTCCCTCTGGGTAGCTGGCTGTGACCAAGCAGTGACTACAACCTTGCCTCTTGTCACCTGTACTATACACCTGGGAATTCAGATCATACACATAAACTTATAGGACCACTGTCTGCTGACCCTATACATGTTATTGGGTACACTCCCTGCTTCATGGACATATCTACTAGTTCAGTCTGTCCACCCATCTGTCCACCCATCTATCCACCCATATACCCATGTTTGCGTTCACTGATAATGCAGTACTGTATGTGCAAAAGGGTTCATCTTTGTTGTCTGTACCTCCCATGAACCTCTCTATGTCTTTCTCATCCTCAGTGCCACCATATTGATCACTCACATTTGGTACGTTGCCCTTCTCTTCACCCAAAGAAATACTCATCTCTATCTGTCTAAGTGTTCCCTCCCCTCCCCTCCCACCCCTGGTAACCAACAAAGAAAATTTCCTTCCATAGATAAACTTTTCCTTGACTTTTACAATAACCCCTAATACAATATTTGTCCTTTTGTGATTGACTTTTTTCACTAAGCATAATGTCCTCCAAGTTCATCCATGTTATGCAGTGTTTGGCAGATTCTGCATTATTCTTTAGCGTTGCATAGTATTCCATTGTATGTATGTACCATAGTTTGGTTATCCAGGAATCAAAGTCTTATCCTAATGCAGAAGATACTATTTCTAGCCTTAAGAAACACCATTGAATTTTCTCAACCTTGTTGATGAAGACAGCACCATCATATGTAGCGGGAAGGAATACAGACTGTTTTACAAACAAAAAAAGTGACATAATAAGCACAATTTTATTGTTGTTGTCAGGTGCAATTAAGTCAGTTTGACTCACAGCAACTCTATGTAAAACAGAATGAAACACTGCCTGGATCTGTACCATGTTCACAATCATTTCTATGCTTGAGTCCTGTGTTACAGGCGCTGTGTCAGTCCATCCTGTTGAAGATCCTCCTCTTTTCTGCTGACCCTCTGCTTTACTAAGCATGATGCCTTTGTCAAGGGATTGGTTCTTCCTAATAACATGTCCAAAGTATTTGGGACAAAGTCTTGCCATCTTTGCTTCTAAGGAACATTCTGGCTGTACTTCTTCCAAGACAGATTTGTTCATTCTCCTAACAGTCCGTAGTATATTCAATATTCTTCACCAATACCATAATTCAAAGACATCTGTTCTTCAGTGTTCCTTTTTTATTCTCCAGCTTTTGTATAATATTTTTTAAATACCATGGCTTGAGTCAAGTGCACCTTTGCCCTCAAAATAACATCTTTGATTTTTAACTTTAAACTTTAAAATGGTCTTTTGCAGCAGAGTTGACCAACACATTGTGTCATTTGAGTTTTTGACTGTTGCTTCCATGGGTGTTGTTTGTGGGCCCAAGTAAAATGAAATCCTTGACAATTTCAGTCTTTTCTCTATTTATCATGATGTTGCTTTTTGGTTATTTTGTGAGGATTTTTGTTGTTGTTGCTGTTGTTGAGATGTAATCCATGCTGAGGCTCATTAACAACCTGAAGTATGCAAATGACATGACTTTTGTTGCTGAAAGCAAAGAGGACTTGATGCACTGACTGATGAAGATCAAAGACTGCGGCCTTCTTTTTCTTAGACTGTGATTAAGATACATGTTGTTTTCCTCTATCAGGATTCCATGAACTCATCAGCATTTGTCTGGAGCAAATTGAGGCTATTTAGGCAGAAGAAATTCTGTTTTATTGTTGTTAGGTGCTATCGAGTTGGCTCTGACTCATAGTAACCCAATGCACAACAGAATGAAACACAGCCCAGTCCTGTGCCATCCTGACAATCCATGCTATGCTTGAGAAACATCATTGCAGCCACTGTGTCAATTTATCTTGTCATGAGTCTTCTCCTTTTTCACTGACCTTCTGCTTTACCAAGCATGATAACCTTCTCCAGAGAATGGTCCCTTCTGACCAAAGGACCAAATTAGGTGAGACAAATTCTGGCCATTCTCACTTCTAAGGTGCATTCTGGCTGCACCTCTTCCAAGATAGATTTATTCAGTTATTTTGGCAGTCAATATGGGGACTTGTCCTGTTTCACATGCATATGAGGCAATTGAAAATACCATGGCTTGGGTTAGGCATGCCTTAGTCTTCAACGTGATATCTTTGCTCTTTAACACTTTAAAGAGATCTTTCATAGATTTGCCCACTGCAATAAGATGGTTGATTTCTTGACTGCTGCTTCTATGAGTGTTAATTGTGGATCCAAGTAAAAGTAAATCTTTGACAACTTCAATCTTTTTTCCATTTATCATGATGGAATTTGACCAATTTGCCTATTGGTCCAGTTGTGAGGAGTTTTGTTTTCTTCATGTTGAAGTATAATCCATACCCCAGACTGTAGTCTTTGATCTTCATCAGCAAGTGCTTCAAGTCCTCTTCACTTTCAGCATGCCAGGTTGTATCATCTGAATAATGCAGGCTGTTAATGAGTCTTTCTCCAATCCTGATGCCACATTCTTCATACAGTCTAGCTTCTCGGATTTTGTGCTTAGCATACAAATTGAATAAGTTTGGTGAAAGGATACAGCCCTGATGCACTCCGTTCCTGATTTTGAACTATGCATTATCCCTTTTTTCTGTTCAAATGACAGCCTCTTGGACTATGTACAGGTTCCTCATGGGCACAATTGTTTGGGGATTCCCATTCTTCACAATGTTGTCTGTAATTTGTTTTGATTCACAGTCAAATTCTTTTGCATAGTCAATAAAACACAGGTAAATATCTCTCTGGTATTCTTTGCTTTCAGCTAAGATTCATCTGACATCAGCAATAATATTCCTCATTCCATGTCCTCTTCTAATCCAGCTTGCATTCTGGGAAGCTCTCTGTCAATATACTGCTGTGATTGATTTTAAATTATCTTCAGGAAGATTTTACTTGCACCTGATATTTATGATATTGTTCATTAATTTCTGTATTCTGTTGGATCACCTTTCTTTGGAATGGGCAAAAATATGGATCTTTTCCAGTCAGTTTTCCAGGTAGCTGTCTTCCAAATTTCCTGGTATAGATGAGTAAGTGCTTCAAGAGCTGTCTCTGTTTGTTGAAACATCTCATTGGGTATTCTGTCAATTCACAAAGCCTTGGTATTTTGCCAATTTCTTCAGCGCAGTTTGGACTTCTTCCTTCTATGCCACTGTTTTATTATTATTATTATTATTATTATCATATGTTACCTCCTAGGAGCTCTGGTGGCATAGTGCCTAAGGCATTTGACTGCTAACCAGAAGCCTAGCAGTTCAAACCCACCAGCCACTCCTCAGGAGGAAGGTTGGACAATCTACTTCTGTAGTGATACCACCTCAGAAACCCAAGGAGGGGTCACTATGAGTCAGATATGACTTGATGACAGTGAGTTTGGGTTTTTTTTGGTTTGAAATGACTGAACATCAACCAATTATTTTTGGTACAGTAATACTGTGTATTTTTAACTCATTTTCTTTGATGCTTCACCCATCTTTCAATATTTTGCCTGTAGAATTCTCGAATATTGCAGTTCGAGACTTGAGTTTTTTCTTCAATTCTTTCAGCTTGAGAAATACTGAGCATATTCTTCATTTCATCATTCTGGGCCTTTGCATATTTCATTATAATACTTTACTTTGTCTTTTTGAGCTGCCCTTTGAAATCCATTCAGCTCTTTTATTTCAACAATTCTTCCATTTGCTTTAGCTACTCTCCATTCAAGAGCAAGTTTCAGCATATCTTCTGATATCTATTTTGGTCTTATCTTCCTTTCCTGTCTTTTTAGTGACCCTTTTCTTTCTTCATGTATGATGTTCTTGATGTCATCCCAAGTTCATCTAGTCTTTGGCCACTGGTGTTCAATATGTCAGTATGTCTAATCTATTCTTCAGATGGTCCTTAAATTCTTCTCTGTATTTGTCAGTTGTCCTCAATTATTAAGTACTTACTTAAAAATTAAGTTTTGAAAATACATTCTGCCTCATTGGCAAATAACCATAAGAATACACAAAGTGATGAAAAGAATCAGGAAAGCAAAATTTTAGTCCCAGTTCTGCCAGTAATTGTGTTCTAAAACATTGGGATTTAGTTTGATTTTTATGAGCTTCACTTTTCTCATCTGTAAAATGGGGAAGTAGGATTGGACAAGTTTATATAGCTTTTCATATAGCTCTGAAATCCTATCTTATATATTAGGAAGAGATACTTAAAAACTAATGTTAAGGCATTTATAGATATATGTTTACAATTTGAATAGTCAGACTTCATCAAAGCAAGGTGATTCTATGTGTGTCTTCTATTTCTTATGTAAATGTATCGTCTGTGAACTGTGTTGGTGTGCATTGTAATGTAAGAGTCTTCACAGAGAGTAATTATCTTTTCAAGGGTTACTGAAAGAGGTTACCATGGTAACAAGAAATCAAACCCACCCACTTCATCTTAGGGGTCAGAACAAGGTTCCCCATGGAATCATTGTTTCTTTCCTTTAGGTAAGAACTGTGAAGAAATTTCAGTGAGAATATTAAAATATTAATAAAAAGTGGTTTTGCACTCAGAGACACAGTGCTTTAAATTTGAATTTTCTTATCTTTTCATATGGGCAGGTTTACTCATATAATTATGTTGTAGGAAACTTGAGGATACAGTCATGACTGTTCTTCAGAACCTTCCAACTTCTAAGATAGTAATAGTTGGCATTTATTGGATAATTACTATAGGCCAGATATAATACTGGTTATTTTACTTCTGGACCATCTATCTAATTCTTACAGCAATCCAAGGAATATCAGTTAGCTTTTGCTGTATAACAAATGCTCCAAATTTGAGGGCCTGAAAAAGCAACCATATATAGACATATTTTATTTTATTGCATTTTCTAGATTTTGTGTTTTTTACAAATTGAAGTTTCCTGGCAACTCTGTCTTGAACAAGCCTTTCATTGCAATTTTACCAAAAGCATGTGCTCACTTTTTGTCTCTGTGTCACATTTTGGTAATTCTCAAAATATTTCTAACTTTTTCATAATGATATTGCACATTTAATAGACTACAGTATAGTGTAAACATACCTTTTATATGCACTGGTAAGCTAACAAATTAGTGACTTACTTTATTGCAATATTTGCTTTATTGCAGTGGCTATCATTGAACCTGCAATACCTCTGAGATATGCTTGTATTTGAATTCTTTGGGCTGGCAATTCAGGTTGAACATAGCCAAGAAGGTTTCCTAATTTCAGCTCAGCTTACTTATAGTTCTAAAACCACCAGCTAGATTTGCTTGGGGCTGACTGGTTTAGGATGGTTTCATCTGAGATAGATTTTTTTCTGTCATATGTGATCTCTCATCATCCAGCACGCTAGCTCGGGATTGTTGCAGAGTACCAAAAGTGGAAAAAGATTGTTCTCCAATTTGAAGGAAGTTTTATATCTTCTGCCTGCACTGTGTTTGCTAAAGTCCCATTATCAAAGCAAGCCACATGGTCAAGCCCAGAGTAAATGTGGGAAGGGATTACCTAAGAACATGGATAAAAGATCTATCATTACAACAATCCATCATACAGGTAATTTAGTGCTAGTTGTTTGATAGTTAAGTGTGTATGTCTATCTGTTTGCATTATAATTTGCAGAGAGGCTGTGCCTCAAACTTCTAGGCACCATTAGACAGTTAGAGACAGCTAGATGTACACCCACTAGCATCACTCACTCTATAGGTGTTACATTTGTTTGTGATCAAACTGGATGCACATGACACTTCCATAGTGTTGGTAAAGTGAAAGCCATTGCTGTTATTATAAAATGCAAACATTAAATAGTAACAATAGATTCTCAAAGAAGAACACATACCCTTCCCCAAATTACCCATGCCCATTCTTAGGTTGCTAGATAAGTGCATCATGGTTTAGATCAGAAACTGTGTTCATGTCACCACTGCCTCCAGCTGCAACCATACTGCTTGGAGGCCTGGATAGCTCCCAAGGCTTTTGCTCTGCCACTGAGTCTTGCTGGGCCTCACTGCCAGCTGTACAGTATCTCTCAAACCTCTGCTCTTGGACCCTTCTAAGCCTCTGCTGATGGCTCCCACCATGCATCTGGGCCTACAGGGCTCTCTTGCCACAAGTCCTCCTGGAACAAGACAACCCTGCTTGTCTGAGAGAAGAAGCATTCAAGGAAAGACACCTACCCTCTGAGGTAATCCCTGCATGGGGTACACTTAAGTCTTTATCCTGCACAGGCAAGTGTTTCAACTCTTTTAGCCATCCTGACAAGCCTCCTGCCTGGAGGTAATCCATGGGCTAGGCAGGCTTACTGCTGTGGTCTTTCACCTTCTTCAGCATTCTCTCTTTATTTTGGGTCTAGGAGATTCTCAGTGCACTGACCTCCAGTCCTTGGTCCAAAGGATGTGCTCTGCTCCAGACTCTTCTTAATGGTAGTGAGGTCCTCTCAACCTCTGTGGGACTAGCTCTTAGTGGGATGGCAAGACTGACCAATCCCCTTGGTAGGCTACAGGTACAATATTCACATAGTCATTGTCCAATCCTTGAAATGAGTTTTACATTCCTTATTTGCATAATCCCACCCAATAATTTTCTGGGAATTACAAAGCCATGGCTAGAAGGACATATAAAAGCAATTCATTGTACTTCAGAGGGCCAAGGGAGTAAATCAGCACATAAAGGAGAGTGGTACAAAGCATCCAGCTGGTGTGGGGAAGGGAGCAGAGGAAGATGAACATCAGCAAAGCACCCACCAGGGTAATCTTACTCAAGAGATGCAGCTTCTAGAGGGTGACTATTTATTTCAGTTAGGCCTGTTTTCCTAGTGTAAATATAAGGAACATTCTCTTTCATTTTCAGAAGTCTCCTAGTTTATATAATAAATTATTTTAGGTCCCCTCCAACTTTTCAGCACCTCAGATAGCTCTTATCCAAGTGTGTTTCTAACTGTTAACCTCACTAATGAAGAGCAACTAATTGACTATTAGGGAGCTCTGGTAGCATAGTGGGTAAGGCACTTGACTGCTAACCAGAAGGCTGGTGGTTCAAACCCACCTGCCACTCCTCAGAAGGAAGATGGGGCAATCTACTTCTGTAGTGATACTGCCTTGGAAACCCAAGGAGGGGTTGCTGTGAGTTGGGTCTGACTTGACGGCACGTAACAACAAAAATATTGACTATTAGGGGCATGGTTTTTAACTCTCACAACTGTAAGAGGTAACAGAGATAAGGTAACTTCTCTCCTTGATTTTAGAGATGAGGAAGCTGTGAGAACAGAACCTAAGCTTCTGAGTCCAGGTGCCCTTGCACACCAGCACTGGGAGATTCCAGCCCTGGGTACTCTTTTATATGTAATCCCTGTCTCCCCTTCACACAGAGCATAATAAGAGCTTGGCTTTGAAATCACTCCATAACTGTACAGAACTTCTCCTTTCTTTCTTCTTAAAACAAGGAGCACACAGTGTTCACCATATACCCTCCTACTCATTTCATGGCATTGACAAGGCAAACCAGTGTGCTGATAAGCCAAAGTAAAAAACAGAAAAGTTATTTAAGCAAGGATGAAGTGTGGGACAAGATGGTATTGGGAACCTTTCTGCCCTCCCTTAGTGTTTTTGCCCACCAGATCTCAAAGGCTTAAGGCCACAGATAGCAGCACCTGTCTGAGGAGACCCAAACACAAGCTCCCTCCCACCTACATCAGGCATCCCTGCTGAATGAGAAATGAGAACATTATCAGTGAAACTCTCTTTAATGAAGCTGAATAGCTTTTAATCAACAACCTAGGGATTCCTTCTCAAGGCTTGAGAAAAACAAAGCCAAAAGAAGCAGGCTATATTCAAAGCAGAGTAGGTGTCAAAGGCAGCATAAATTCAGCCAACAAAAAAATCCACTTTAAATAAAAAGATAATTTTATACCACAGAGGAGTCTGCCTTGGGAGCAAAGGATCCCCTCTCTCATCTTATCCCTCCCCCTCCATAAGCCTCTTTTTATTTCCTCCACTAAGGGGAATTACAGAAACAATGACTCTTTCAGTTCCTGTAAATAACACACATAAAACAAATTAATGCTGATTCAAAATGGAGTCTAGTCAGTAATCACTATGCTATTTCCCTCTAACATCTTATTGCTTGAAAAACTAGGTACAGCAGCTTGAATTAGGGACTCTGGTGCTCTGAACAGCTCACTGAGTCAGAGTGCACCAAACTCAGAGGAGTAGAATTAGAAAGAAGAAAGGGACAGGGAAAAAATAACAAGATAGGAAGATCTATCCTGTGGAATGCAAACAGGCAGATGAGAAAGGCCATCAGAAATTTCTTTGGGGGAGCACTGACCAGTAGGCAAGGACAACCATGTGAGACCTCTCTGGGTTAAGGAAGGAGACACACCACACCAGTATACCAGAGACCACACCAGCATATCAGTGACCACATGAAAGATCTACTTTCAGCACCTGATTATATCAGTAACTTGGGTCACCTTGGTGCAAACGGGCACATACAATGCCACTGAAACCAGAACAGAGAGTCCATTGGTTTTGAAGGAAGGTGAGCCTGGGGAGATGCCCTCACAGCGGGTCACTGAGTAGGCTTGAGTCAGCTTAGTGGCACTGAGAGGTCTGCGTTTGACTTTATCAGTAATATTGGGACCACAGATTACTAACAGGCACTCTCCTGACTCTAGTGACACTGAAACTGAGTGGATCTTTGACACCGCAAGTAGGCAGATCCACAGAGGAACTCCTGAAGTGGATTACGGTCTGGGCTGCTGGTTGGGCCGGCACCATGAGAGGACAGGGCCAGAGAGAGAAACCCCTATGGTGGATCGAGGAGCTGGGAAGTTGTCTTGGGCTGGCTTTTTGGTGCAGAAATACAACTGGAGCATTTGCTGAAATTGAGCTTCAGGCCTGTGAATAACAGCACAACATTATCAGTAGCAGCCCGCTCAAAGCCCTAGAAACTACCCCTAGCAAAAGCAAGCTTTCCTTCTTCCATTCCCACTTTCTCCACCAATAACTTCACTCATCCAATAGAAGAAAACACATTCAGCCAACATAACACCTCCCAGTTCAAACTCTAAACACTCTTTATGACAAACAAAAACCCATATCTACATTTCACACAGTGATTCCACCATCACAAAGAAAACTGCAGAGCCACCCAGCATACCTGAATTAATAAATAAAAAAATAAAATACACCAGCTTCACGTTTTCAAAATATTAAACCATAAAACTAAGACAAAACAAATCAATACATAACCAACAGTTAAAGACAACCTCAAAATGTCTATGAAACAACAGGCAACCACAAATTAAAAAAAAGAAAACAAAATAAAAAAACAGGACAAGGCATTAGAAGCAAAGCCACAAACAAAGGACTCATTAAACATGGAGGAAGAGGAGGCAATAGAATTATCTGAGAAGGAATTTAGAAGATATGTTTATACAGCTTGTAAGAGCCTAAGGAAACCCTAAACAGAAACAAGGAGAACACAGACAGTTCCCTGGAAGAACAGGAAAATCATTCAAGAACAAAATAATAAGATTAATGAACAATCAGAACTCATACAAAAACAGCAGTTAGAAATCCAGAAAATGAATACCAAAATTACAGAATTATACAACACAGTAGAAGCACAAAAGAGTAGGTAAGAACTGGCTGAAGAATGCATATCCCAAATAGAAGACAAATCCCTGGACACCAACCTGTATGAAGAAAAATCAGAACATAGATTTAAGAGAAATGAAGAGAACATAAGAATTGTATAGGATGACAAGAGAAGAAACCACATAAGACTCATTGGAATTCCAGAACAAGAAGTGGAAAAAAAAAAAAAAAAAAACACTG
>NW_006922087.1:330016-330612 GCF_000298275.1 Orycteropus afer afer | reverse complement strand
TATAGAAAACTTCAACACCTCAACACCAAAAAGACAAATAACTCAATTCACAAATGGGCAAAAGACTTGAACAGACACTTCACCAAAGAAGATATGCAGGCAGCCAACAAACACATGAGAAATTGCTTGTGATCATTAATAATTAGAGAGATGCAAGTCAAAACAACAATGAGTTATTATCTCACCCCAGCAATAATAGCAAAGTTCAAAAGGTAAGAAAATAACAAATGCTGGCAAGGTTGCAGAGAGATTGGAACACTTGTATGCTGCTGGTGGGACTGTAAAATGGTACAACCATTGTGGTATACAGTATGGTGTTTCCTTAAAAAACTGAAAATAGAAATACCATTTGACCCAGCAATTCCATTAATAGGAATATATCCTAAAAACGTGACAGGCAACGCAGGAACAGACCAATGCACACTTATGTTCATCACAGCACAATTCACTATAACAAAGAGACGGAGACAACAAACAACCTAAATGCCCATCAACGGGTGAATGGATAACCAAATTATGGTACATTCACACAATGGAATACTATGCTTCATTAAAGAACAATGAAGAATATGTGAATCATCTCACAATGTGGATGA
>NW_006922087.1:328306-329916 GCF_000298275.1 Orycteropus afer afer | reverse complement strand
AAAATTGTGGAAGACCTGCTAACAGAAAACTTCCCCCATATCATGAAAGAAGAAAAGATATTTGTCCAAGAAGCTCATAGAACCCCACACAAGATAGATCCCAAGAGAAAAACAATGAGGCATATTATAATCAAACTCTCCAAAACTAAAGACAAAGAACCAAATTTTGAGAGCTGCCTGGGACAAAAGAAATATTACTTATAATAATCAAACAGTCAGGCTGAGCTCCAATTACTCAGCAGAAACCATGCAGGCAAGAAGGCAATGGGACAGCGTATATAAAAAACTGAAGGAAAAGCACTACCAACCCAGAACCCTATATCCAGCCAAATTATCCATCAAATATGAGGACAAAGTCAAGGCATTCTCATACAAACAGAAATTAAGGGACATTGTAAAAACCAAACCAACCCTACAAGAAATGTTTAAGGAAGTTCTTCCAATATAGAACCTACAACAGAGATCAATAGAATCAGGATATATGGCATATACTAAAACCAAATCAGAAATAGAAACTCAAAATAAGAACATAAAATATTGTACTCTAAAAACCAAAGAAGTCAATCAGCGCACAAGAACAGCAACTACCCTATCAGAGGGAATAAAACTTCTAGGCACAAACTTCCAAATGGAGAGGAAAACAGGAAAATGTCTTCACAGTATGCACTGCTCTAAAAGTGTAGAGACAAGAATACAATCCAAGAACCACAGAAAAAAAGTAACAGTCCCATAAGCAAATCCAGAAAGAAGGAAAACATATGGGTTTAATAAGCACAAAACCAACAATAATGAAGAAAAGGGAGAAAGTATTACCCAACAAACTGAACTCAGCATAAGAAAGTATACAGACCCAGGAAACATCAACAACATGACAAAAAACACAATAGAATAATGGCAATCAATTCATACCTATCACAAATAACACTCAATGTGAATGGACTAAATTCACCTATCAAGACAAAGAGAGTGGCAGACTGGATAAGAAAATAAGACCCATTGATATGTGGCCTACAAGAGACCCACCTTAGACAAAAAGATAAAAACAAATTAAGAGTTAAAAGATGGAAAAAAATACCAAGCCAATGGAAACCAAAAAAGAGCAGGAGTGGTAATATTAATTTCTGATAAAATAGACATTAAGGTGAAAAGCATCATAAAAGATAAAGAAGGACATTATATGATATTGAAAGGATAAATTGACAAAGAAGACATTACAATAATAAATATTTATGCATCCAATGAAAGTGCTCCAAAATAAATGAAGCAAATATTAACTTAATTAAGAGGGACAATAGATGACTCTACAATAGTATTAGGAGACTTTAACACACCACTTTCAAAGAGGGACAGGTCAATTAGAAGAAAGCCTAACAAAGATACAGAAGAACTCAACAATACAATCAACTGACTCGATCTCATAGACATATACACAGCATTTCATCCAAAAAAAGCACAATTCACATTCTTTTCCAGTGAACGTGTATCCTTCTCCAGAAAAGTCCATATGTTAGGACATAAAACAAGCCTCAATAAATTCAAAAGCATTGAAATACTACAAAGCATCTTCTCAGACCACAATGCTATAAAATTAGAAATTAATAATAGGAAGA
>NW_006922087.1:325979-327261 GCF_000298275.1 Orycteropus afer afer | reverse complement strand
GATTGCCCAAACTTCCTTCCAAGGAGTGGCTGGTGGGTTTGAACCATCAGCCTTCTGGTTAGCAGTCAAGTGCCTTAGGCACTATGCTACCAGAGCTCATGAACATAGATGCAAAAATCTTTAACAAAATCCTAGCCCACAGAATCCAACAATGTATTGAAAAATTAATACACCCGGACCAAGTGAGATTCATATCAGGATTACAAGGGTGGTTCAACATCAGAAAATCCATCAATGTAATTCACCAAATAAATAAAACTAAAGGAAAGAACCTTAGGATTATATCAATTGATGCAGAAATGACATTTGATAAAATCCAACATCCATTCCTATTCAGAACTCTCAGCAAAATAGGGATAGAAGGGAAATTCCTCAACATAATAAAGAGTATATATGCAAAGCCAATGGCCAGCATCATTATTAATGGAGAAAGACTCAAGGCATTCCCTCATGAACAGGAACCAGACAGGGATGCCCTCTATCACCATTTCTATTTAACATTGTATTGGAAGGCCTCACCAGGGCAATAAGGCAAGAAAGAGAAATAAAAGGCATACAAATTGGCAAAGAGGAACTAAAACTATCTCTATTTGAGGATGATATGATCCTGTACATAGAAAACCTAAGAGACTCAATAAAAAAACTCCTGGAACTAATAGAGAGGTTCAGCAAAGTAACAGGATACAAGGTCAATATACAAAAATCAGTTTGATTCCTCTACAGCAACCAAGAGTCCTCTGATAAAGAAATAAGGGAATCATACCATTTACTACAGCTACTAGAAAGATAAAATATCTACGAATAAACCTCACCAGAGATACAAAAGATCTATACAAAGAAAACTATAAAACACTGCTACAAGAGATAACAAGGGCACTACATAAATGGAAGGAACTGCCTTGTTCATGGGTAGGTAGAATAAGTATTGTGAAAATGTCAATACTACCTAAAGCAATGTACATGTTTAACACAATCCTGATCCAGATTTCAACAATTTTTTTTCAAGGACATGGAAAAACTAATTACTAATTTCATATGGAAAGGAAAGAGACCTTAAATAAGAAGAGCACTTCTCAAGAAGAAAAACAGAGTGGGAGGTCTCACACTCCCAGACCTCAAGAACTACTGTACAGCCACAGTAGTCAAAACAGAGTGGTATTGGTACAATGATAGAGAGATAGAACAATGGAACAGAATCGAAAGTCCAGTTATAGACTAACCCATTTATGGACAACTGATTTTTGATAAAGGTCCAAAACCCATTAAATGGGGAAGAGACAGC
>NW_006922087.1:319390-322224 GCF_000298275.1 Orycteropus afer afer | reverse complement strand
ACCTAATGTTGAATGTAAAACAAGCTCTTAAAAATAATAATTAATTCAACTATCTTTGGCTTAGCCCAGAATTTAAGAGGACCTGAGAGGAGATGTTCTTTCAGCCTGATCATCTCCCAAGACTTCAGACATTTCCCTAGAAAACAGCTGCCAGTTAACTCTACAGAGGACTGACTGATTTTTAATATTAAGGCTAGAGCTGATCAATCAGGAACCTAGTCTAGCCTACTCATTTTATAAATGCAGAAGCAGAACTAGACAGTTTATGAGAACTGATCAAGTTATGTAGTTGAATATTTCATAATTTTATTGCCTGTAAGGACCTCTACCAGAGAATGGTTAAGATGAGAAATGAATGGCAGATCACTCTAATAAGTTAGTAATTACTGAGCACACAGAATGTATGATAATTTATCAGAGATGAGAAAATGTCACAAGGAGACTGGCCTCTGGGTTCCTGCTATAGAACTGTTTCATAGTTATGATGGTTCTTCTCTTAAATTCTTTCATCCTGACTTGACTGCAACCCACAACAACAACAACATCCATCCTCTTCGTCCATCCTATATTCTGGCACTTACTCTCAGACCTCACTCCAGCTTTCCTGTCTCCAGTATAGCTCCATCCACTTATTCATCTTGCTGCTCAAGGTGTCTTTCTGAAAAATTCATGTTATCATGCCCTTCCCCCTGATTAAAACTCTTTGATAAATATTTAAATCAAAACACCTATTTGACACATAAATTTCCCCTTCAGGTAGATTTTGCCTACTTGTCCATACTTATCTTTTATAATTGATCCATATTGGATTAATTTCAGTTCCCCAACACTTGGCTTTGTTTTAGAGTCTCTCTCTTGCATCTACCAGGTGAGCTATTACTTAACTTCCAAGAAGAGTGTCTCATCTCCTGGAAAATTTTAATTGAGAGACATTTACCATTGCTTCTTCACATCCTCTTTCCACCATCCTCCACTCTGCTTTTGGTTCACTGAGGTCAACCTGCAGGGACTATAACAATAGATTGCTTTGTGCTAAGGCTTTTGATTGAGTTTTTACAATGGGAAACCTTGAGGAAAAATTAAAGGGAGAAAGGAGAATGAAGTCATGTGTATCTCATTGATCCTCTCCTTTTAGGGTTGGCTACAGGTAGCTGTATCCCTCAACTGAAGACCACTAAGAAGACCCTCTCTGCATGGCTCTCCCCTTCTGGGTTCTGGTAACCACATTCTTCTTTTATTTCCTAAGGAGGTGACGCCTTTTGCAGTTTGTCTACATCCCATCCATACCTTTATAAATTAATCCCTTTATTCAACCTTCCTTGGTTTACTTTCATTTGAAAATGATATTTACTTGTTGCAGGAACCTCTCCCATCCTAGGACTACAACTGGCCACTTTCTCTTTTCTGCCAGGAATCTGCATTGAGTATAATAAAAAAAATATCTAACTTTGCTTAATATTGATCAAATGTAGAATTGATTTTGGAAAGAACTGGAAGTCATAAGCCAAATGTTGTGAGTAGGATGGCTGAACAAGCCATATTCTTTTATTCTAAAAACAAAGGGCATACCTATTTGATATTTGTGTCTTGATTTTCTGTGTGACAAATAAAATTTTCTTAAATATAGTAAAGGAACCCATGTGCAGTTTCCTCAGCTGAATGCAGGGCTTCATGCTACATTTCTTTCTTGGTCAAGTTCATACTATCCCATTTTACCAAGATGGGGACCTGACACACTTAATCTAACAATAGGTGGGGAGAGAAAGTTTGCAGCCTGATTTCTATGTGTATCATCTAAGACAATAAATCTGCACTCATTTCTCTCTCTCTCTCTCTCTTTTTTTTTTTTTTTTTTTTTGAGGGCTAGAACTGATAGAGAAGGCTGGGGAGTGGGAGTAGAACAGTTTGGAACAGCTACGGGAGATGTACTCATCTGTCAGTTTGTCATCCTGTCGCGGCTTGTGTGTTGCTGTGAGGCTGGAGGCTGTGCCATCAGTGTTTCAAGTGCCAACAGCATTACCCATTGTGGACAGTTTTTAGCAGAGCTTCCAGTGTAAGACAGACTCAGAAGAAGGAAGAGGCCATCCACTTCTAAAAGAATTAGCCAGTGGAAACCTTATGAATAGCAGTGAAAACTGTGATATATTACAGAAAAATAGCCCTGAAACATTGTCTGATATATTGCCAAAGGATGAGCTCCTCAGGTTGGAAGGCACTCAAAATATGACTAGAAAAGGGCTGGCTCCTCAGAACAGAGCCAATCTTGATGATGTGGATGGAACAAAGCTTTCTGGATCTTCTTTTGATGATGTGCCAGAACTCAAGATAAGAAGAAACAGCTACAAATATCCATTAATAATTGGAACATGGACTGTATAAAATATGAATCTAGGAAAATTGGAAGTTGTCAAAAATGAAATGAAACACATAAAGATCTATATCCTAGGCATTAGTGAGTGGAAATGGACCAGTTTTTGCCATTGAATTGGACAACCATATGATCAACTATGCCAGGAAGGACAAATTGAAAAGGAATGGTGTGGCATTCATCATCACAAAGAATGTTTCAAGATTTATCCTGAAGTACAATGCTGTCCATGACAGGATAATATCCACACGCCTATGAGGGAGACCAGTGAATATTACTATTATTCAAATTTATGCACCAACCACCAAAGCCAAGGGTGAGGAATTTGAAGATTTTTACCAACTTCTGCAGTCTGAAATTGACCAAACATGCAATCAAGATGTGTTGATTATCACTGGTGATTGGAATGCAAAAGTTGGAAACAAAGAAGTATCACCAGTATTTGGAAAATATGGTCTTGGTGATA
>NW_006922087.1:317497-318315 GCF_000298275.1 Orycteropus afer afer | reverse complement strand
CTGTACCCATTCCAAGGAAAGGTGATCTCATAGAATGTGGAAATTATTGAACAATATTATTGATGTCACACACAAGTAAAATCTTACTGAAGATAATTCAAAACAGTTGCAGCAGTATATTGATGGAGAACTTGCAGAAATGCAAGCTGGATTCAGAAGGGGACATGGAGTGAGGGATATCATAGCTGATATCAGATGGATCTTGGTTGAAAGCAAAGAATACCAGAAAAATGTTTACTTGTGTTTTATTGACTATGCACAGGTAATGTATTGTGTGGATCATAACAAATTATGGATAACTTTGAGAAGAATGGGAATTCCCGAACACTTAATTGTACTCTTGAGGAAACTGTACAGAGACCAGGAGGCTGTCGTTCAAAGACAAGGGGATACTTCATGGTTTAAAATCAGGAAGGGAGTACATCAGGTTGTATCCTTTCACCATATTTATTCAACTTGTATGCTGAGCAAATAATCTGTGAAGCTGAACTATATGAAGAACTTAGCATTGGAGGAAGGCTTATTAACAACCTGTGATACTCTGACAACACAACTTTACTTGCTCAAAATGAGGATGACTTAAAGCATTTACTGATAAAAAATAAATATTAAAGTCTGGGGTATGGATTACACCTCAACATAAAGAAAGCAGAAATCTTCACAACTGGACCAATAAGCAGAATCACAATAAATGGAAAAAAGACTGAAGTTGGCAAAGATTTCATATGACTTTGTTCTATAATCAATAGTAATGGAAACAACAGTCAAGGCATCAAAAGACATATTGCATTGGGTAAATCTGCTGCAAAAGATTTCAA
>NW_006922087.1:313197-316921 GCF_000298275.1 Orycteropus afer afer | reverse complement strand
TAGATTTTTTTTTTTTTTTTTCCTTTAGCCATCTCTCATGGGTTCATATTTCTATTTATTTGAATTTGGGTGGCCAAAAGTAGACCTTGAAACATGGATTTGAGGGCAAACATTTGGGAAGTGCTGGGGACAATGGTAATGCAGAACAGAAGTGATAGAGGAGATCAAGGAATATTTCTAGTGGTTTTGTCCTTTTACAAAAATACTATCACTGGTAGGTTCTTCCTCCCTGGTTGCATCTCTAACTGGGCTCCTGTAATTGTTTCTTCTCTGTGCCTTCAGCCCTAGAATGGTAACAGTTCCCCATTGTTTCTAGTCTCTGGGAACCTCTCCCAACATTGTGGGCTTCCTTAACTTTGGCTACACCAGTAGGAACAGTGATTTCATTAAAATCTCTTCATTTAAACTATTTAAGGTAAATTTTCTCTCCTATTGGTACACTAACTGATAAAGTACTTTTCAAAATCCCATGTTGTAGGAAAACAAATACTTGACTAAGAATCACATGCCTGGCTTCCAACCACAGTTTGATCATTTCTTAGCACATGCTCTTTGGAGACACAATCTACTTTGGCTTCTTCATCTAAAAATGAGGGTTATTTAAGAGACTTGAAGGCATATGAAGCTCTCCTTAAGGTGCTTTTGACTACTGTCTAACTTTATAATTTACTATTGAGCCATAATGAACTGATTCTACTGTTCCCCAACATATAATTCACTCATGCTATTGCCTCAGCCTGGAGCTTCTTGTTCTTCGTCTACCTAGTGAACTGCCACTTACCTTCTCAGAAGAATATCTCATCTCCTGTGAAGTCTTGGTTCAGAAGTCAATGTCCAGGAATGCCAACAGGCCAAACTTGGGGTGGGAAGTAAACACAAGAGGAATAAGGCATACAACAGAATAAAATGGACAGTGGTCTTTTCTGTCTTTGGTCATTGACAAGTTGGTGTTGGGAAAGCTGCCAGGCTACTGAGAGTGTTTTGACTATGGAAATATTCATTTAGCTATCCATGGATCCTCTCCCACTTTCCTTTCTCACACTCTGTCAGCACTCATTACAGACCCCTCCAGTCAAGAGGCTTTAAAAAAGTGATGATTGTGTGTGTGCATGCACATGTGTGCACATGCACAAATAACTTGTGTGAATGTAGTTTCCATAGCTTGGTGACACAGATTTACCAAGTAGCAGAAAATCCCTTGAAACATCCTGGTTTCAAGAATACCATGTAGCCCTTTTCTAAAAGCCTTTCTTTGACAGTGTTTATCATCAGGTTCTTTAAATGACTGCTTTCTACTCACTCCTCTAGGTATTTACTTTCACAGAGCAGAGTAGAAAGATAATTAAAGTAGGCCCATAAAGGTGAATAAAGAAAATGAATATTCCACTTGGTGAGGTGGATCTTTTGCTCCTAATTCTCTTCAAGGAAATTTGAACGACACCAGGGGTTAAGTCATTTCAAGAAATGTGAGACTGTCACATTATGAGCAGAGTTGAGCCATCTCAGTAATTACCTTTTGCAGTCATTGGGGCTTGGGAAGGGAAAAACATACCTCTCCAGCAACTGGCAATTATAAAATAAATCAGCATGTGTGTAAATTAAATGCTAACTGGATTTTATTATTAGTTCCACAGCTGGCTTCTCCCTAGTGCTCATTTTATAGTAAAGCATGCAGCCTAGCAAAAGGCAGACAGGCCCAATTTCTCATTCTGGGAGCTTGTGGGGGAGAGGCTTATCTTCCAGACAACCCTGGGCATCCTTTAGAAGCCATGCATTCAGAAACCAAGGGAGGGGCTCACAAATAGTCAAAGGGGGGGTCTTAAGAATACTCATGCCATATACACTGGCCACTAGGCAAATGACATTAAATGTTTTTACTGCTCCCTGATTCTCTGATCTAAATTTCAAAGAAGAAACCCCAATCCTAGTGTTTCAAAAAACTTGACCTTATAACTTGATTTTAAATGCATTTAATAACTGGTTCTGAAGATTCAAATGCAATGGCAGAATTTTCTGTGATTGCATGCATAGTATAATGAAAATTGCACAGTGTAAACATATAGAAAGGGCTAACAGAATGAGATAACGAGCTAGTAAGTTAGACTTGGTGATCAAATACAACAGCATGGAGTTAGTGCCCTGGATTTGGGAGATTATTTGTTCATTTCACAGGTTCTCATTGGGCCCCAATTTCTTTGAGGTCAAATGCTGGCTGGAGTCAGGGGACATTAAGATGAAGTAGATTATATATCCACCCCCCTACACACACACACACACACACACACACATACCACACTCTCCAGGAGCACAAGAATGGGCATGGCAGCAGAAGTACATAAAGGAAGTTGAAATAAAGAGCCATTGACATTCACAGATGAGAGTTTACTTCCTTCAATATGCAATATTTGAGCTGGATTTTGTGGATAGATGATGAAAATGCAAAAGGAAAGGTACTGCCGGGAACTTTGAAGGTACAGTGCTTAAGTGCTTAGTTGCTAACCGAAAGGTTGGTGGTTTTAACCCAGCCAGGAATTCTGTGGGAGAATGATCTTGTCATGTGCTTCCATAAAGATTAGACTAGAAAACTTTGAGGGGCAATTCTATCCTGTCACTATGAATCAAAATAAAAATGGCACCTAACAAAAAGCACCATCTAGGTACTGTAGGAGGGAGAGATGGGCTTGAGGAATCAAGAGTAGTGTAGTGTTGTTGTTGTTGTTGTTATGTGCTGTCGAGTCAGCCCTGACTCATAGCGACCCCTCCTTGGGTTTCCGAGGCAGTATCACTACGGAAGTAGGATTGCCCAACCTTCCTTCCGAGGTAGTCAGGCAGAAATCCAAAGTGCAGAACTGTGATGAATAATTAGGCAGGAAGGAGAAGATGACCTCTAAAACCTCAAGCTAATAATTTCAGTCTTAATTGCTTGAAAAAGGGGGAGCCACTTAGGACATCTGAACAGGGGAATGACTTGGTTATATTGCCTTTTAAGAATATCACTAAGGAGGCCTTCTGAGGATTAACCAGAAGGGGCTACCTATAGACTGAGATTCAGCTTAGGGGAACTCTTTGTAATTGTCTACATGAAAAATGATGAAAGCAGAATAGTTAGGATGGAGAGAAATGACTCAAAGACACAATAAGAGTTCTGGTAAGATGGTGGAATAGCCAGACAGAATACACAGACCCTGTTCAACAAAGAAAAGGGAAACCAATTAACACAGATACAGAAGATCATCCAGGAGCCCTGAGCTTTGAAAGGAAGAATACAGAAGTGGACTAAACTCCAACTAGTAGAAGAACCCACATGAAAACATTAAGAAAGAGACCTACAGAGCTGCAGTCCATCAGCAGTGCTGACAGCATGGACAGCTTGGATATTGCCAAGTGGTTTCACCTAAGAATTAACCTAAAAATCTGCTCTGCTAGCCAGTGGCTGCATGGAGGACTGCACTGGTGGCCGGTGAGTAGAAGTGGAAGCAGCAAAGAGGGAGATGGAGTGAGCTGTGGATTTTTGCCTGTCTGGAGGGTGCAGCCATTTTGAATATTTACAAGAAGTTTGACCATTTTGGATATTTAAATTGACAGCATTATCAGATTCCAGGGACCTAAGAATAAGCTCCACTTGCTGGGAACCACAAGGACATTCTGATGTGAATGGCTGGAAAGGTATGATATTCCCCTTGTTACTCTTACACTCCACACCCTCTTGGTGAATGGAAATGCC
>NW_006922087.1:304347-311907 GCF_000298275.1 Orycteropus afer afer | reverse complement strand
TTATTGGAGAGAAATTCACTGATATGACGAAAGATGAGAATGTATCCATTCAGTAAGTCTAATGAACCCAAAACAAGATAGACTCTAAAAGAAAATCACCAAAATATGTCATCATCAAACTCATCAAAACCAAAGACAAAGAAGGAATCCTAAAAGCAGCATGTGACAAATGAAAGGTTACCTACAAAGGACAACCAATAATAATAAGCTCTGATTTCTCAGCAGAAACCATGCAAGTGAGAAGGCAATAGGGTGTTATATATAAAACCCTGAAAAAGAAAAATTTCCAACAGGAATAATGTTGTTGGTGTTATGTGTCATTGAGTTGGACCTGACTCATAGTGATCCCTACTTGGGTTTCTGAGGCAGTATCACTACAGAAGTAGGTTGCTCAACCTTCCTTCTGAGACCAGGAATAATATACCCAGCAAAATTATCCCTCAAATATGGTGATGAAATTAGGAGATTTCAAGATAAATAGAAATTAAGGGAATTTGTTAAAAGCAGAACAACCTTATAAGAGATACTAAAGAGAATCCTTTGAGAATCAATAATAATAAACAACAACCAGCCATTAATACACAAGATGACATAACCCAGAAACTAACACAGCTACGGAATTATCCATAGTAAAATAAGCTTACAAGACTGTAAACAGAGAATGAGAAACATCAGTTGGCAAAGGAGGACAACTACAAACCAAAAAGAGGGAAAAATAATGTAGTTACAGAACTTCTAAATGGTGAGGAAGTCAAGAGAGTTGCAAGATAGAATGTACTGTTCTAAACTCAGGGGGAAAATTATAAATCACAGGGTAACCTCAAGAAAAATGATAGACCTTAACATCACCAAAAAAAAAAAGAGGACGAGCACAAATATTTACCAAATACTAAAACATAAGCAACAAAGGAAATGATGACACAATTCATAAACAAAGTGAGCTCAGCACAGACTATTATATGGAACAAAGAAACCTGGAACACCAAGAAAAAACACATAACAAAATGACAGCAACCAATTCATACTTGTCAATAATTACACTGATTAAATGCACCACTAAAGAGATGGAGAGTAGGAGACTAGATAAGAAAACATAATTCATCAGTATGCTGTCTACAAGAGACACACCTTAGAGACAAAGAAAAAATAGACTAAAAATCAAAGGTTGTAAAAAGATATATCAAGCAAATGGCAACAAAAAAAAGCAGGAATGAATATATTAATTTCTGATAAAATAGACTTTAAGACAAAACCCACCATATAAGACAAGGAAGGACATTATATAATGATTAAAAAATCAACTGAACAAGAAGATATAACCATAAAAAATATCTATGGACCCAATGAAAGAGCCCCAAAATACATAAATCAGACCTTAAAATAGCTGAAAAGCCAAATAGATGATTCCACAGTCATAGTAAGAGACTTTAATACACCACTTTCAATGAAAGATAAAACAAATGGAAAGAAATTTAGCAAAAATGTAGAAGAGCTAAACAATACAATCCACCAACTTGACCTTATAGACATCTACAGAGCATTTCACCCAACAACAGCACAATATACATTCTTTTCCAGTGCACATGGAACAATCTCCATGATAGACCATTTGTTAAGCCATAAAGCAAGCCTTAATAAATTTAAAAACATTGAAATACTGCAAAGCATCTTGTAAGATCACAATGCTGTCAAATTAGAAATCAACAATAGGAAAACCGATAAAAAAGACCAATCACATAGAACCTTAACAATGCCCTCCTTAAGTGAAACTGGGTAAGAGAAGAAATAAAAAATGAAATTAAAAAATTCCTTGAATCAAACAAGAATGACATCTTTGGAACACAGCAAAAACAGTGACAACAACCAATTTACAGCAATAAAGGCACACATCAAAAAGGAAGAAAGAGCCAAAATCAACACTTTAAACCAACATCTCCAACAGTTAGAAAATGAACAGCAAGAAAAGTCTACATTTACCAGAAGAAAGGAAATAAACAAGATACAAGCAGAAATCAATGAAACAGAAAATGAAAAGACAATTGAAAAAATCAAGACTAGACATTGGTTTTTTAAAAGATTAATAAAATTGAAAAATCACTGGCAAATTTAACAAAGAAAAAGAGAGAGAGAATACAAATAACAGGAATAAGAAACAAAAGGGATGACATCACACAGAACCAACTAAAATTAAAAGGATAATATCAGGATGCTATGAAGAATTGTACTCCAACAAATTTGAAAATCTGGAAGAAATGAATAGATTTCTAGAAACACACTACTTACCTAAAGTAACAGACTGAGGTGGAAAAGTTGAACAGACTCATAACAAAAGAAAAACTGAATAGGTCATAAAAAAATTACTACCTAAAAAAGTCCTGGTGCAGATGGTTACACCGGAGAATTCTACCAAGTATTCAGAGAAAAACTGACAACAAGCCTACTCAAACTATTCCAAAACACAGGAAAAGATGGACTCTTCCCAAATTCATTTTATGAAGCAAACATAACCTTGATACCAAAACCAGGCAAAGACATCACTCAAAAGGAAAACAACAGACTGATATCCTTCATGAATATAGATGCAAAAATCTTCAACAAAATCCTCATCAATAGACTCCAACAACATATCAAAAAGTAATTCATTATAAACAAGTGGGGTTCATATCAGATATGTAAGGAGAGGTGAACATTAGAAAAACTATCAGTGTCATCCACCACATAAATAAAACAAAGGAAAAGAACCATATGATCATATTAATTGCTGCAGAATAAGGCTCTTGATAAAATCCAACACCAATTGCTGATCAAAACTCTCAGCAAAGTTGGAATAGAGGGGACATTCCTCAATACAATAAAGGCCATATATGCAAATCCAATAACCAACATTGTTCTCAATGAAGACAGACTGAAACCACTCCCCTGTGAACAGGAAACAGACAAGGATGCCCTCTATCACCACTTCTATTTAACATTGTATTGGAAGTCCTAGCAACTGGAATAAGGCAAGAAAGGAAATCAAAGGCATCCATATTGGCAAGGAAGAAGTCAAACTATCCCTATTTGTTGATAATATGATCCTATACCTAGAAAAGCCAAGAGACTCAGTCAAAAATCTACTGGAACTAATTGAGAGATTTAGCAGGGTGGAAAGATACAAGATCAACATCCAAAAATCTGTTGGATTCCTCTACGCCAGCAAAGAGATTGCTGAAAAAGAAACAATCAAATCAATACCATTTACAATAGTACCAAAATAAATAAATAAATAAAATACTTGGGAATAAATCTTACCAGGGACATAAAAGACCTGTACAAAGAAAACTATAAAAGACTATGTCAAGAAAGCATAAGGGCTCTACATAAAATGAAGAACATACCATTCTTGTGGACAGGAAGACTGAATATTGTGAAAATGTCATTTCTACCCAAAACAATCTATACATTCAATACAATCCCAATCCACATCCCATCAACAATCTTTAAGTGTATGGAAAAATAACTCACTAACTTTATATGGAAAGGAAAGAGATCTCAGGTAAGCAAAGTGGTATTGAAGAAGAAGAACAAAGTAGGAGGTCTCACACTGAGAGATCTCAAAACCTACTGTACAGCCACAGTAGTCAAAATGTATTAGTCCTCATGGTGCCATTGAGGAAGAGGAAGACATAGAGAGTGCATGGGATATTGGTACGACAGATACATAGACCAATGGAATAGAATTGAGAACCCAGAAATAGATCCATCGACCTATGGTGAGATGATCTTTGAGAAAGGGCCAAAATCCATTAAGTGGGAAGAGAATATATGTAATTTTAATAGATGGTGCTGGCAAAACTGGATATCCATTTGCAGAAAAATGAAACAAGATCTGTACTTTACAACATATGCAAAATCTAACTCCAGATGGAACAAAGACTTAAATGTGAAACCTAAAACTATAACAAAACAAAACAAAACAAAACAACAACAAAAGAAACTATAAAGTTCCTCAAGGAAAAACTAGGGACAAATTTAGAGGCCCTATTATATGGCATAAATAGACTATCAAGCATAACTCAAAATGTATAAATAGCAGAAGAGAAACTAGGTGAATGGAAGCTTCTAAAAATTAATTTTTTATGTGCTTCCAAAGACTTCTACAAAAGAGTCAAAAGAGAACCTACAGATTAGGGAAAATATTCGACAATGACATATCTGACAAAGGACTTATCTCTAGAATTTATAGAAAACTCCAACACCTCAACAACAAAAAGACAAATAGCTCGGTTAAAAAATAGCAGAAGACATGAATAGAAAATTCATCACAGAGGATATTCAGGTGTCCAAGAAACATATGAAGAAATGCTCATGATCCCTAGCCATTAGAGAAATACAAATCAGAATAATAGTGAGATACCATCTTGCCCCAGTGCTAGTAGCAAAGTTCAACGAGACAGAAAATAACAAATGCTGGCGAGGATGCAGAGAGATTGGGACCCTCATACACTACTGATGGGACTGTAAAATGGTACAACCATTGTGCAAAGCAGTATGGTGATTCCTTAAAAAGTTGAAATTAGAAATACCATTTGACCCAGCCATTCCATTACTAGGTATATACCCTAAAGAAATGACAAGAACAGATATATGCACACCCATGTTCGTCACAGCACTATTTACAATAGCCAAAAGATGGAAACAACCTAGGTGTCCATCAACGGAGGAATGGATAACCAAACTATGGTACATACACACAATCGAATACTACCTATGTATGCAACCCTAAAGAATAATGCAGAATCAGCAAAACACTGCATAATGTGAATGAACTTGGAGGACATTATGCTGAGTGAAATAAGTCAATCACAAAAGGACAAATATTATATTAGTCCGTATTGTAAAAAGTTAAGGAAAAGTTTATACATGGAAGGAAATTTTCTTTGTTGGTTACCAGGGGTGGGAGGGGAAAGGATGGAACATGGTTAGATAGGTAGAGACAAGTATTGATTTGGATGAATAGAAGGGCAATATACCAAATGTCAGTGATCAACATGGTGGCATTGAGGAAGAGGAAGACATAGAGAGTGCATGGGAGGTACAGACAAGAAAGATGAACCCTTTTGCACATACAATACTGTGTTGTCAGTGAAGGTAAACATTGTTCTATGGGTGGATAGATGGATGAACAGGCTGAACTATTAGGTTTGTCTGTGCAGGGGGAATGCGCCCATGACCATGTATAGGGTTGGTAGACAATGTTTCTACAAGTATATTTGCATGTAGTGTAAGAATTCCCAAGTTTTTAGTAGAGCTGACAAGGGGCAAGGTTGCAGTCACTTCTTGGCCACAGCCATTACCTAGAGGGAATGAGTAGTTGGACCTGTGGTCTCAGGACCATAGTCACAGGGGACATCAAGCTCAATTGACATCACATACTACACAAAAAACATCCTACTTTGGTGAGTCACAACTGCGATCTTAAAAGCTTGCAAGCTGCCATCTAGATGCAACAACTGGTCTCTCTGGATGCAGAACAAAGAAGAATGAAGGAAACCAAAGACACATGGAAACAATTAATTCAAGTGACTGGTACACCATGCAATTGTTAGCCTGTATGACTATGAGACCAGAAGAACTATATGGTGCCTGGCTAACAGTGCCAACTACTCAGATGGGTATCTCTGTAGAAGATCCTGGATAGAGCAGGAGAACAATGTGGAACAAAACTCAAAATCTTTTTTTTTTTTTTTAAAAGACCAGGTTTACTTGTTTGATAGAGCCTGATAGAATTACTGAGACAATGGCCCCTAGCTGCCCTTCAGGCCTGTGGCTTCCAGCTAAACAGAAGACAGGCAATGAGCTGAACATTTACATGAAGTAGATACACTCCTTGGACAGATAAATCTTTGGAGACTAGAAGGGCTATGTATGCACAGGGAGATAACTCAGAGGGCAGGAGTGCATGAGAGGGAAGGACACAGGGAAGAGATAACTGTGGGGAGGAAGTTGGAGGGGAGGTGTTGCATTGTGGACAATTGCAGTCAATGTCATGAGACAAAGTGTATGTGAGCTGCTGTATGGAGAGTGAATTTGCTCCATAAACTTTCATCCACATCACAATAAAAAAATTAAAAAAAAAAAAAAAAATAGGATGGATCAGCCATTTGGATGAGGCAAGTAAAGGAGGGTATGGTTATCATTGACTCTGAGGTTCCTAGCTTGAGAAACTGGGTGGATGGAGATGTCACTCACAAGTAGAGAGAACACAGTGGAAGGAGCAGGTTTGAGAAGTGAGAGAAAGTAAATTAAGTTTCATCTTGTAATGTTTGAAGTGTCTGGGACTTCAGCTTTGAGAAGTTTATTAGGTGACATAGAGTGTAAGAGCTTAAAGAGTGTTTTTGCATTTAGATTGAAGTTTAGAAGCCATCAGTGTTGGCAGCCATTAATTCATTCAACAAATATTTATTGAGTATGTATTATGTACAAGACATTGCTCTTGGCACTTAGGACACAATTGTGAACAAGACAGACCAAATTCCCTGCTCTTGTTGCACTTATATACTAACACATGGGGTTAGATAATAATAAAAAAAAAAGATACAATAGCTAGACTGTCATATGATGTTTGTGATGGATTTGAGAAAAGTAAAGAGGGAGGTTGGGATATAAGTGCAATATTTAAAAAGTGGTTATGAGAAAAAGTGGGAAGATGGAAGAATAGGCAGACAAGCTACACAGACCCTCTTCAACAAAGCAATGAGAACCCAATTGAAACTGACAAAGAAGACAATCTTGGAACCCTGAGCTTTGAAGGCAATGATAAAGAAGTGAATTAAATACCAAGTAGTAGAAGAATCTGAAGGAAAACAGTGAGTAAGGGAATAAATGAAGCTGCATACTGCTGGCTGTCCTGAGAGCACAGATACTCTCAATATATCCTGTTAGCAATCTAAGAGTTGTCTCGGATCACTAAACACTTCATGGGCAAGGACTGCATTGGTGCCCAAGAACCAGAAAGAAAACAGCGAAGGTGCAGACAAACAGACCTGTGAACTGCAATGGGTGTCTTGAGGGTGCAGCCATTTGGAATATTCGCAAGTGGCAGGGATGACCATTTTGAATATAGCCAAGTGGCATTCTTACCTGGCTTGAGATGTAGGAGTGGACTCCCCTTGCTGAAGACAGCATGGACAGTAGCACCGGAGGCTGATGACTGGAGAAGTGTGACATTCCCCTTGTTATTCTTATAACTTACATACTCTTGGTGAACTGAGGTGCAGCCATCACCAGCCTCCATCCACCTTCTTGAGCAGCAATAATTCCAACCCAGTCTGTTCCCTGACAGAACCTGGGTGTCGTGCACCCCCTCCCAGAGTTTGTTTTTGATTGTTTTTAGATTATTCTTTTTATCTCCATCCTTTCTTCCTTTTCTTCCCCTTGTTTCCTTTTTCCTATTTTCCATCCCTGGTTCTTGTTATTTTGCTTTTTTCTCTTTCCTTTTCATGGTTCCCCATTTTTTCTTCCTTTTGGTTCTTTCCATCCCTTGCTTTTCCTTTTGCAGATTTCCCATTTTTTCTTAAG
>NW_006922087.1:302155-303442 GCF_000298275.1 Orycteropus afer afer | reverse complement strand
AAAAAAAATAGAAATAAAACAAAAACAAATAGAAATCCATGAGATTGATACTAAGATTTCAGAAAAAGATAACACATTGAAGAGATAAAGGAATAGAATAAAATCAATGGAAGACAGAATTAATGAGATTGAAGACAAATACCTCAATACTACTTTGTTAAGGGTTCATAAGACAAAAGATCAAAACAAAATGTAGAAAGCATAAGTATGATGTGAGATACTATCAAAAGGAATAACCTATTTGTAATTAGAATTCCAGAATAGGAAGAGACAAATAAAATCATTTAAAAAATTGTCATGGTTTTGTTGGAAGAGAATTTCCCCAATGTGATGAAACAACAACCACAAAAACAAACTCACTGCAATCAAGTTGTTTCTGATTCATATTGACCCATCCTGGGGTTCCCAAGGTGATATCTCTATGGAAGTAGATTACCCACTCTTCCTTCCAAGGAATGGGTGGTGGGTTTGAACCACCAGCCTCTTGGTTAGCAGTCAAATGCCTTAGGTACTATGCCACCAGAAAGATGAGAATATATCTATTCAAGAAGTTCAATGAACTCCAAACAGTATAGCTCTCAAAAGAAAATCTCCAAGACACATCATAATCAAACTCACCAAAACCAAAGACAAAGAAAGAATCCTGAAAGCTATATTGGAAAAATGAAAAGTTGCAAAAATACCTATAAAAAGCAACCAACAAGACGAAGCTCTTTTTGCTCAGCAGAAACTATGCAGAGGAGGAGGCAATGGGATGATATATACAAAACCCTGAAAGTAAAAAATCTCCAACCAAGAATTATATACCCAGAAAAATTGTCCTTCATATATGAGGGTGAAAATAGGAGATTTCCAGGTAAACAGAAATTATGGGAATTTGTTAAAACTGGGCCAATCTTACAAAAGATCTTAAAGGAATTCCTTCTGATAGGGAACCAACAACAGCAAACAACAATAGAAAATTAACACATGTGAAGGCATAACCGAGAAACCAAACCAGAAATAGAAGTATCCAAAGTAAAATAAGTTTTCATGACTGTAAACAGGGAACAAGAGACATCATTTGATAAACAAAGACAATTACAACAAAACAGAGGGAATAAATAGTGTAGTTACAGAACTTCTAAATGGTGAGGAAGTCAAGACAATTGAAAGATAGAACAGACTGTTTCAAACTTGGGAATAAAATAATAAATCACAGGGCAACCTCAAAGAAAAATAACAAACCTTCACATCAAAATTAAAAAGAAGACAGGCATAAATATTTAGCAAATACTTTAACAATAG
>NW_006922087.1:281393-281967 GCF_000298275.1 Orycteropus afer afer | reverse complement strand
TGGAGAAGGAGGTAGTGGCTCTCGCTCAGTAAGTGAAGTTGCAGGAGGTGTGGGTGTAGTTGTGTCTTATGAGGACTGTTGTTATCTCCCACTCAGTTCACAAATTACAATTGAATAACCATCAAAAAACTAAATGTCCATGGATGAAAAACACTTTATGTAGTCACACAGGAACAGTAACCAAAAAAAGAAAAAAGGGAAAAAATTAGAAAAAACAAGAAAACCTGTATTATCTGGGAATAGGGCACTAAGAAAAAAAAGTATGGAAGAAGAATAATAAATGAAGAAAAAATGGGAAAAATGCATAAAGAAAAAGAAGGAACAGGTTATTCATGAGAAAAAAAGTGGGGGGGGGACGCTTAAATTTGAAAAAAAACAAAAATTCAACCTAGCACGGGGAAAAGAAAAAATGCTGAGAACTAGGACCTTGTAGGAGAATAAGAATAATAAGGAAAAGGACAAAAGTATTAGTAATATTAGTTGTTTTAAAACAGACAAACACAAGCAAACTAATCACCAGAAAAAAGAAAGCGAAAAAGAAAAAAATAAAAATAAAAAGAGGGAAAAAAAATCC
>NW_006922087.1:278298-280496 GCF_000298275.1 Orycteropus afer afer | reverse complement strand
ATCTTTGACAAAGGGCTGAAATCCATTAAATGGGGAAGAGATTGTCTTTTTAATAAATGGTGCTGGCAAAACTGGATATAGATTTAGAGAAAAATGAAACAAGATCTGTACCTCACACCATACACAAAAACTAATTCCAGATGGATCAAAGACTTAAATGTGAAACCTAAAACTATAAAGTCACTCGAGGAAAAACTAGGGGCAAATAGCATAGTGCCTAAGGCACTTGACTGATAACCAGAAGGCTGGCGTTTCAAATCCACCAGACACTCTTCGGAAGGAAGATGGGGCAATCTACTTCCATAGCGATACTGCCTTGGAAACCCAAGGTGAGGTCTCTATGAGTCAGGTCTGACTTGATGGCACATAACAACACAACAACAACAACATATGGCATAAATAGACAATCAAGCATAACCCAACATGCACAAACAGCAGAAGATAAACTAGATGAATGGGACTGCCTTGGAAACCCAAGGAGGGGTCGCTGAGTCAGATTCAACAAAATGGCACTGAGTTTGGTTTGGTTTGGTGCTTCTAAAGACTTCTCCAAAAGAGTGAAAAGAGAACCTACAGATTGGGAAAAAATATTTGGCAATGATATATCTGACAAGAGACTTATCTGTAGAATTTATAGAAAACTCCAACATCTTAACAACAAAAGGACAAATAATCCAATTAAAAATGGGCAGAAGACACTTCACCAATGAGTATATTCAGGTGGCCAAGAAACATGAAGAAATGCTCACAATCCCTAGCCATTAGAGAGATGCAAATCAGAACAACAGTGATACACCATCTTGCCCCAGCACTAGTAGCAATATTCAACAAGACACAAAATAATAAATGCTAACAAGGTTGTGGAGAGTTTGGGACTCTCATACACTGCTGGTGGGATGGTAAAATGACACAACCACTGTGGAAAGCAGTATGATGATTTCTTAAAAAGTTGGAATTAGAAATACTATTTCACCCAGCCATTCCATTACTAGGTATATATCCTAAAGAAGTGAGAGCCATTACAAGAACAGACATATGCACACCCATGTTCATCGCAGCACAATTTACAATAGCCAAAAGATGAAAGCAACCTAGGTGTCCATCAACTGAGGAATGGATAACGAAAATATGGTACATACACACAATGGAATACTATGCAACCCTAAAGAATAATGTAGAATCAACAAAATACTGCATAATGTGGATGAACTTGGAGGACATTATGCTGAATGAAATTAGTCAATCACAGAAGGACAAATATTGTATTAATCCATTAATGTAAAAAGTCAAGGAAAAGTTTATATATAGAAGGAAAGTTTCTTTATTAGTTATCAGGGGTCAGAGCGGAGGAGAGAGAATACTATTAGACAGATGGAGACAAGTACTGATTTGGGTGAAGAGAAGGGCAATGTACCAAATGTGAGTTATCAACACAGTGTCACTGAGGAAGAGGAGGACATAGAGAGGTACATAGGAGGTACAGACAACAAAGATGAACACTTTGGCATATACAGTACTGCATTGTCATTGAAGGCAAACATTGATCTATGAGTGGATAGATGGGTGGACAGGGAGAACTATTATGTATGACCATGTATAGGAGTGGCAGACAATGGTTCTACAAGTGTATTTGTATGTTCTGTAAGAATTCCCAGGTATCTGGTAGTGTTGACAAGGGACAAGTTTGCAGTCACTTCTTGGACACAGCCAGCTACCGCAAGGGAGTGAATAGTTGGACCTGTGAGCTCAGAACCATGGTAACAGGCGACATCAAGCTCAATTGGCATAACATACTACACAAAAATATTGTTTCCACATCCTACTATTGTGAGTAGAGACTGGAATCTTAAAAGTTTGCAAGAGGCCGTCTAGATGTGGCAATGAATCTCTCCTCATCTGGAGCAAAGAAAAATGAAGAAAACCAAAGACAAGTGGAAACAATTAGTCCAGGTGACTGGTACACCATTGTAACCCTCAGCCTACATGACTGTGAGACCAGAAGAATTAGATGGTACCTGTCTATCACTGTCAACCACTTGGAGGGGGATCTATGTAGGAGATCCTGGATAGAATGGGAGAACAATGTGAAACAAAAAATCAAATAAAAAAAAAAAGGACCAGGTTTTTAGGTTTGATGGAGCTTGATGGAACCATTGAGACTATGGCCCCTAGCTGCCCTTCTGGTCTGGAATTGAACC
>NW_006922087.1:276877-277778 GCF_000298275.1 Orycteropus afer afer | reverse complement strand
AGGACATGAACAAATATATGCACACTCATGTTCATGGTAGCATTAATAGCAAAGGGATGGAAACAACCTAAGTGCCCATCAACGGAGGAATGGATAACCAAACTGTGGTATATACGCACAATGTACTACTATGCAACCCTAAAGAATAATGTAGAATCTGTAGAACGCTGCATAACGTGATCAACTTGGAGCACATTATTCTGAGTGAAATAAGTAAATCACAGAAGGACAGATATTGTATTACTTCCCTATTGTAAAATATCAAGGGAAGTTTTATACATGGAAGGAAACTTTATTGATTACCAGGGATGGGAAAGGAGGTGAAGGAATATTTCTAGATAGGTTGGAGAAAATAAATAAATAAATAAAGTGTGTATATATATAAATGTGTATGTGTTTATTTGTGTGTGTGTGTGTATATGTATATATTATTTTATTTATTTTTTTATCAAAACTATTAGTGGTTATCAGGGGTAGGAGGGAGGGGAAAGGGGGAACTTTTTGTTTTTTGGGGCATTGAGTTTATGTTAATAAGTGTTGGAATATTTTGGAAAAGGATAGCATTAATTATGGCACAACATGAAAAATGACATCAATTTCCTTGAGCTTTAAATGTGGAAGTTGTTATGTTGGTGAAAATCTTGTTGTGTATGTTTTCACCACAATAAAAGTTGTTGTTGTTAGGTGCCGTCGAGTCATCTGTGACTCATAGTGACCTTATATACAACAGAATGAAACACTGCTAGGTCTTGTACCAGCCTCATTATCCTTGCTATACTTGAGCCCATAGTTGCAGCCACTGTGTCAATTCATCTTCTTGAGGGCCTTTCCCTTTTTTGTCGACCCTCCACTTGACCAAGCCTGATATCCTTCTCCAGGGAAGGTCCCTTCTGACTACATG
>NW_006922087.1:274266-276541 GCF_000298275.1 Orycteropus afer afer | reverse complement strand
TGCTTTCAGTGGTATTGATTTTATAACTAAGTAATATGAAGTCTTTGACAACTTCAATCTTTTCTCCATTCATTGTGATGCTGCTTATTGGTCCAGTGGTGAGGATTTTTGTTTTCTTTATACTGAAGTGTAATTCATACTGCAGACACAATTCTTCAGTCTTCATTAGTAAGTGCTTCATGTCATCCTCACTTTCAGGAAGCAAAGTGTATCACAGGTTGTTAATGAGCCTTCCTCCAATCCTGATGCTGCATTCTTCTTCATATAGTCCAGCTTCTCAGATTATTTGCTCAGCATACAGATTGAATAAGTATGGTGAAAAGTCACAACCCTGACACACCCCCTTCCTGATTTTAAACCGTGCAGTATCTTCTTGTTCTGTTAGAACAACAGCCTCCTGATCTATGTAGGGGTTCCTCATGGGTACAATGAAAAGTTCTGGAATTCCCGTTCTTCTCAATGTTATCCACAATTTGTACTAATCCACACAATTGGATGCCTTTGCATCATTGGTAAAACACAAGTAAATATCTTTCTGGTATTCTTTGCTTTCAGCCAAGATCCATCTGACATCAGCAATGATATCCCTCATTCTACATCCTCTTCTGAATCCAGCTTGCATTTCTGGATGTTCTCTGTCAATATACTGCTACAACCCTTTTTGAATTATCTTTAGTAAATTTTACTTTTGTGTGATATTAATAATATTGTTCAATAACTTCCACATTCTGTGGGATCACCTTTCTTTGGAAGTTACAAATATGGATCTCTTCCAGTCAGTTTTCCAGGCAGCTGTCTTCCAAATCTCTTGGCATAGCCAAGTGAGTACCTCCAGTGTGGCATCCATTTGTTGAAATATCTCAATAGGTGTTCCGTCAATTCCTGTTTTCTTCCAATTCCTTCAGTGCACCTTTGACTTCTTCCTTCAATACCAGTGGTTCTTGATCTTATGGCACCTCCTGAAATGGATTAACATCCACCAATTATTTTTGGTACAGTGACTCTGTGTATTCCTTCCATCTTCTTTTGGTGTGTCCTGCATCATTCAATATATTGTCAATAGAATCTTTCAATGTTGCAACTCTAAGCTTATTATTATTATTATTATTTACAGTTGTTTCAGCTTGAGAAATGGTGGCTATATACATGGACTTCACTAGATGGAGTACACAGGAATCAGACTGACTCTATCTGTGGCAAGAGGCAATGGAGAAGCTCAATATCTTCAGCCAAAACAAGGCCAGAAGCTGATTGTGGAATAGACCATCAATTGTTCATATGCAAGTTCAAGTTGAAGTTGAAGACAGTTAAAACAAGTCCATGAGAGCCAAAGTATGACCTTTATTACATCCCTCCTGGATTTAAAGAATATACTTGACTCACTGAACAACAATGACTGAAAACCAGAGGAATTGTGTGATGACATCAAGAACATCATACACTTGTAGAACCATTGTATGCCTACCCTATGCACAGTCTTGGGTACACTCCCTATTGCATAGACATAACCTAATAATTCAGCCTGTCCACCCAGGTGTTTAGTAGAGCTAACAGGGGACAAGATTGTAGTCACTTCTTGGTCACAGCCAACAACCCAGAGGGGGCAAGTAGTTGAACTTGTGGGCTCGGGACAGTAGTCACAGGGGACATCAAACTAAATTGGCATAACATACTATGCAAAACATTGTTCCACCTCCTACTTTGGAGAGTAGTGACTGGGATCTTAAAAGCTTGCAATCAGCCATTGAGATGCAATGGTTGGTCTCTCCTCATCCAGAGCAAAGAAGAATGAAGAAAACCAAAGATTCATAGAAACAATTAGTCCTAGCAACTGGCACACTATACGATCCTCAGTCAATACAACTATGAGACCAGAAGAATTAGATGGTGCCCAGCTACCACTGTCAACTACTGGGATGGGGATCTCTGTAAGAGATCCTGGATTGAGAGGAAGAACAATGTGGAACAAAACTCAAAATCATTTGAAAAAAAAGGGGTGGGGGTGAACCAGGTTTGCTAGTCTGACAGAGCCTGGTGGAACCACTGAGACTATGGCCCCTAGCTGCCCTTAAGGTCTGGAATCGAACCCACATGTGTAGCTTCCAGCCAAACAAAAGACAGGCGTATGAGTCGAATATTTACCTGAGGTAGATACACTCCTTGGAGAGAACAATCTGGGAGAAAGAAGGGCTGTGTATGTACAGGGAGACAGCTCAGGAGGCAGGAGTACATGGAGGGATGGACACAGGGAAGAGGTAACTATGGGGAGGAAGTG
>NW_006922087.1:265945-273953 GCF_000298275.1 Orycteropus afer afer | reverse complement strand
ATTACAATGAAATTGCAAAGACCTGGAATTAGAAAACCGAAAGTAAGAACATTCTCGACATTCCTCAATACAAATAGAAAAATAAATAAATAAATGAAAAGGTGGTTATGGAAGACATCACTGAGAAGGTGATATTGAATAATAATGACCTGAATACTGACCTAAGGGAAAACATTTCAGGAAGAAGGCACAGTAAGTGAGGTGGGAACATGCTTAACATTTTTGAACAATAACAAGTAAATGAGTGTGATTGGAGCAGCGTCATGCAGAAGAAAAGCAGTAAGAGATTATGTTAGAGAAAAAACATAGCAAGAATTGGGATGATGGCACAAGACTGGGCAGTGTTTCCTTCTGTTGTACACACTGCTGATATGAGTCAGAACTGACATAATGGCATTATTATTATGATGATGTTCTACATTACTAAAAATTCTAATGTTAGGTTTCTTAAATGAATTCTATAATTGCATTTCACTTTTCTTTTCTTTTTCTTTTCTCTTGTTTCTCTTAAGACTAAATAAATTCTGTTACTGTATCTTCTAGTTCACTTATTCTGTCTTTTGTCCACTTGAATCTGTTGTTGAAAGTTTCTCTTGCATTTTCTAACTCAACTATTTTAGTCTTCAATTATATTCTTTTTTTAAAAAAAAATGTTTTCAAACTCTTTATCAAATTTTTCATTTTGCATCTCATTTTGTTTCCTGATCTCCATTAGTTTGTTTTCTGTGTGTTCTTTCTTTCTTTAAACATACTTAACACTATTGTCTGTGAGTTTTCTTTTTTTTCCCCATTATCATTGTCTCCATAGGAGAAATTTCTACTCTTCATGGTTGTTTTTTGTATTTATTTATTTAGGTTAGGCCCTCTTTTGTGATCCTTTATGTTTTATTATTTTTGTTGATCATGTGGAAATATATATATTATTGTTGGAAGTTTTAAATGTGGAAATTTGAAATGCAATATTTTCTGTATTTCATCAAATTATTTTTCTTATTTTCACCTCCAGTATCTTCTCATAAATTCCACTAAAGGCACTCTGGCCCTTTGGTTCTTTCAGCAATGAGTCAGCAGTTCTGTCTGAGGATTTATTTGGGTTCTAGTTTGTCTTCACAGGTTTTAGGTATTTTGGAAAATTTTAGGTCTCTGGGTGCTTACTCTTGCTGCTTTTCCCTAAGGTGGCTGACTGTACTGGTGTGAGGATCCTTCTGTTTCTGTAGATTTGGCTGAAGGCTTCCCTAGATGGTAGCACTCCTGGGCTTGGATTTCTTCACTTCCCTTTGTAAGACTGTAGCACAGCTTTCCTTTTAATTGTGCATGTGCAGGACTTCCTACTGACCATGGGTAGAAGTGGTAATACTCATCTTTCCCAAGGTGAGGGAGGGAGTACCTAATATCCTTTCCTCTTGGGTGATATTGAACAGGCTCTTCCATGGTGCCTAGTTGTGGGGAGACAGCCAGTTGTCTGTTTGATGTCTTTTTCTTGCCTCTGGGTAATGAATGGGTATTGTGGCTCTTTTGCTGCTCTGAATAACTGAATGGAAGAAATGAATTCAGGATTGTATAGTAGATCCTGTTGATGTTCCATGTATTCCACTTTTACCAGCTTGGTGCATCCACCACTCAGTTCTTCTGAGTGTTAGCTGCTAATGGCTCTCAGTTGTCTTCTTTGGATAAGTAGTCACTGGACCCACTCTCACAGAAATGCTGAGTGTTCCCTGGGGTGTAAGTAGGGGAGATCCTGCAACCAATGATTCATTGAAACTGAGATGTCAAAGCCCAGCTCCCTGTCCCTCAATTCATTCTCCAGAGTTCCTCATCACACCAGGCTGAGGTTAAACTCCACAAAACCCACATTTTTGCCAAGCTTTTCTCCTGCCCTCACACCTTTTCAAGTTTTCCCTAAGGCTTCTCTCTTGATATCTCATTTGTACATAAAGCCCTCTATCAGGCTTCTCTTCTAAATAAACCAACCTAGGATAGGTGACTCTCAGGTGTTTGGCCAAAGCAACAATGTAAACAGTGATGACATTTACTGAAATATGGAATATGAGAATAATAAATAGGTTTGAGGGAGAAAGTGAAAATTCAGTGTGCACTTGTCAAGTTTGAGATGCCTATTTGATATCCAGTGGAGATATCAAATATGCTGTTGAAAGTTGTTGTTGTTATGTGCCGTCGAGTCCAACCCGACTCATAGCGACCCCTCCTTGGGTTTCCAAGGCAGTATCACTACGAAAGTAGATTGCCCCATGTTGAATATCAGGGTCAAAGTTCAAAGAAAACATTTGGGCAATAGATCAAGTGAAATTATATAATTTAGCATACAATTAAGCCAGAGGATGTTTCTCTGAAGAAGTGATATTCATTCAAGACTTAAAGAATGAGCAGGAATTTATGAGTCTATGAATAGAAGAAAGAGCCTTCCAGGTCAGGAGAACAACGCATGAAATGTCTCTGAGCCATTTCTTATGTTATTGATTCCAGATGCATCACTTAACCTTTGTAAGAGTGGCTAAAATTGTTGTTGTTTGGTGTTGTCAACTTTGTTGTCACACATAAGGACTCTATGTACAACAGAACAGATCATTGCTGACTCCTGTGCCTTCTTCACAGTTGTTGCTGTGCTTGAGTTCATTGTTGCATCCACTATGTGAATCCATCTTGTTGAGAGACTTCCTTTTTTTCCTAACTCTCTATTTTACCAAGTTTGATACTTTACTTTTTACCAGTCCCTTCTCCAGGGACAGGTTCCTGCTAATAACATGCCCAAAGTAAGTGAGACAGTCTTAGCACTCTCATGTCTAAAGAGCATTCTGGCTGTACTTCCAGGACAGATTTGTTTGTTCTGGCAGTAAATGGTATTTTCAATACTCTTCACTAACACCACAATTAAATGCATCAGTTCTTCTGAGGTCTCTCTTATTGACTGTCCAGCTTTCACATGCATATGAGGATATTGAAAAGATAATGGCTTGCATCAGGCACATTGTGGTCTTCAAAATGACATCTTTGATGTTCAACAATTTAAAGAGTTCTTTTGTAGCAGGTGCAATAGGTTGTTTTATTTCTTAATTTCTGCTTCATGGGCATTGATTATAAATCCAAGTGAAATAAAATCCTTGACAACTTCAATCTTTTCTCCATTTATCATGATGTTGATTATTGGTTCAGTGGTTCAGTTGTGAGGATTTTTATTTTTCCTCTTAATGTTTAGTTGTAATCCATCATGAAGCTATGGTCTTTTATCTTCATCAACAAGTACTTTAAGTCCTCTTTGGTTTCAGCAAGTAAGGATGTATCGTCTGCATATCATAGGTTATTAATGAATCTTCCTTTAATCCTAATGGCACATTCTTCTTCATATAATTCGGCTTCTCAGCTTGTTTGCTCAGCGCACAGATTGAATAAGTATGGTGAAATGCTGCAACCCTGTCACACATTTTCCTGATTTTAAATTATACCAAAAAATCAAACCAAACTCACTGCCATTGAGTCAATTCAACTCATTGTGACTCCTCCTTGGGTTTCAGAGGCAGTATCTCTACGGAAGTGGATTGCCCAATCTTCCTTCTGAGGAGTGGCTGGTGGGTTTTAACTGCCAGTCTTCTGGTTAGCAATCAAATGCCTTAGGCACTACACCACCACAGCTCCCTTTAAATTACACAGTATCCTCTTATTTTGTTTTGCCTCTTGGTCTATGCATAGGTTCCTTGTGAGCAAAATTAAGTATTCTAGAATTGCCATAATTATGGGTAATATTGTGAAGAATGGGAAAAATTTAGAGGGTACTTACTAGAAGTGACATCCTTATTGAATTTTCCTATTGTCCTTCAGGCAGACTGTACCTTCACAAGTGACCAAATTTCATTAGAAAAACTAATAAGAAAAAGAATAAGAAACACATGTGTCAAAGAGTTTGTTTTGTGCTAAAAGGCTAAACTTGGATATGCCAAGGGAATATATGTTCAGAGGCAGGGGACAGCTGAAGGGACCCAGGGAGAAATAAATAAAACAAGTGGTAATTTTGATCACAAAGTTACTTGATAAAAAAATTTAACAGAGAAAGGATTAAAAGGGAGTGAAAATGAGAAATGTAGGTAAATTCTGTGAGGGAAACACCTAGAAGGGTAAGAGCATTGATGCAAATATTGACTTATTTGGAGAAAAGATTGAGTGCACAGAGCAAACATTCACTTGATAAAACTAGACGGAACCAGTTCTGCCAGGGGGAAGACTTCAAGCACAATAAGCAGGGCCAGCTAGCCCTGGAATGGTTCTGAGGAACACAGGCCCACCAGGAGCCAGGGAACATCATGATGAATTAACCTATGGATAAACAGGCAGTCAACATAGTCCTAGTCTCCCTCAGAGCTTGCCTCATCTGCAGAGGAAAGGTTGCTTGTTACATAAGCAGAAAGTCTATACCTGGCCCATCATCAAGGAAAAAACATGCTCAAACACAGGGAAGAAAAGATCCATGGAGGAAAAGTCCTTGCATATTAGAGGGTTGTGGCATTTGCAGATAGGACTAATGAAGTGATGTATAATCAAGTGTTCTCTCTGCAAATGCAAATGTTAAGAACCTGGGTTATTTTTATGTTCAGTGCTCTGGCAATTAAAGGCCTAAAGGAAAAACACCACATGACTCAAAGGACAGCTACCTGAAGGGAATGAACTGAACGAAAAGTGACTCAAGCTGCTCTCAAACCTTTTTATTTGCCAGTATAATACAATGAGAAAATCAGGCAAGTCTATGTACATCTTTCGATGTTCTATCTGTTGATTGATATTACTTTAAAAGCAAAAGAGGGCAGCAAACAGAAATGATGCCAGGCCTGTGTTTACTCTAGCTGTGTGAGCTAGGACTCCTTTAGATCTTCAGCTTTCTCTTTGAAGAATGATAAGGAATATTTTATCTGTAAGGTATTTTTGATGAAGGGAGTGGTGGTTCAGTGGTAGAGTTCTCATCTTCCATGATGGAAATCTGGGTTCAATTCCAGGCCAATGCACCTCATGTATAACCCCCAACTCTCTGTCATAGAGGCTTGCATGCTGTTGTGATGGTGAACAGGTTTCAGTGCTGCTTCTAGACTAAGGCAGACTAGAAAGAAAGAATTGGCAGTCTACTTCCAAAAAACCAGTCAATGAAAACCCTATAAATTATGATGGTTCAATCTGCAACTGAAAATAACATTGTGAATAGGGTCCCTATGAGTCAAGGGCTGACTTATTGGTAGTTAACAGCAAGGATTTTTCAAGATCTAAAATTGTTAGATTTCAGAGTACATTTCACTCAGATAATGCTATGCGCCTCAGAATCTAACCAGGGAAATCAGGAGGCTTACAATGGGTGGAAGACAAAGAAGGAATGTCAGATAAGGAGGTAGGTGGGTGATGTGATGTGGGCTGAGTACATAGCCCCATTCTTCGTGGAGTGCCTTTCCCAAAGTCTATTCCCCATAAACATGTAGTTAAAATATATTTACTTTTTAAATTTCTATTTCTACTGAGACATGGAAAGACTAAAAAATTTCTACCCATGAACTTTCTCATTTTCCAGTAACAAAACACACACACATACACATAAACACACACACACACAACCAAGGAATAAGAATAGGAAATGAAACAGCAATTCTAATACTTCATTCTTCACTTGATGTCTTGGTGGGTTAAGTCAATGTTAAGTTCATATTTTGCTCATAGAGAGGATTCATAAATTCTCCTTTCATGAGTATATACAGGAAATTCTAAAGTATTTATGTCATAAGTAGGTCACTGCAAAAAATAATTTTCTGAAATGAAGACTTACTGTTTGTCATCTTCTATTCCATGTTATTTTTCTAGTATTCAGTGCAATGGTAATTAAAGGCACAACAAAGCTAGTTAAAGAAAGGTGGTGGGGACCTTCCGTATATACAAGCATATTATTTTTTCTTCTTTTTTTGAGGATAAAATATCATCTTTATTACTGACAAACTCTATGTTTTTGGAGCTCTGGTAGCATAGTGCCTAAGGCATTTGACTGCTAACCAGAAAGCTGGCGGTTCAAACTCACCAGCCACTCCTCAGAAGGAAGGTTGGGCAATCTACTTCCATAGTGATACTGCCTCAAAACCCAAGGAGGGGTTGCCATGAGTCGGGTCTCATTTGACGGCACATAACAACAACAACATATTATTTTTGGTGAAAATATATACAGCAAAATGTGTTTCTAGGCATAATGACCAGTGACATTAGTTACATTCTTACATTCTTCACATTGTGTCAATATTCTTGTTATTTTTGTTCTATTTGTTTTACTCCCATACACTAATAGCACTATATTATGCCAATTGACTGCATTGTCCCATGAGACTACACTAACCCTTCAAACTGAGAGAACTAATTCCTTGAGGTGGTTAGTTATATCCAATTTGTATCAGCATCTGTAGTCTTTCCCTTTTTTTTTTTGTCAGTTGTTATTATTGTTGCAAAATTATACATAACACAGCACTTGCCAATTCATTATTTTTCTTGTGTGTAGCTTATTGGCATTAGTTCCATTAGTCAAGCTCTACACACTTCACCTACATTCAGTGCCACCATTCCCATAATCATAAATAAAAAGTAGCAACTACCTAGGGATGCTTCCCTTTCTTCTCCCCCTCCCCTGTGACCTCCGGTGAACTTTTTTCTCTGTAATTTTACCTACTCTTTTCATTTCATAAAAGTGAGGTCATACAATATTTGTCTTTTTGTGATTGACTTTTTTGTTCAGCGTGATGTTTTCCAGGTTCATTTACCTTGCAAGATGTTTCAGGAACTCATTTTTCTTTATGGCTGGATAGTATTCCTTTGTATGTATGTACTACATTTTACTTATTCATTCATCCATTGATGGGCATTTAGGTTGTTTCTCTTTTTGTTATTGTGAATAGTGCTACAGTGCGTTTAGGTGTGCATATGTCTGTTCATGTCACTTCTATTAGATCCCTAGGGTATATACCTAGGAGTGGAATTGATGAGTCATATGACAACTCTACTTCTATTTTTGTTTGTTTATTGAGAAATCACTGGACTGTTTTCTGCAGCAGCTGTACCATTTTGCAGTCCCACCATCAATGGATTAAAAAACAAAAAAAGCCCAAAAGAAAAAAACAAACCCATTGCCATGAAGTTGCATTCTCACAAACATCTGCTTTTCCCATGTTTTTGCTTATTTGTTTATTTATTTATTTTTATCTTAGCCATCCTACAGGAAGTTAAAAGATACCTCATTGTGGTTTTGATTTTCATTTCTTTATTATTTCTTCTTTTACAATTGCAGCTATAAAAAATAACCAAGTAAGCCAATTAGGTGTCATTTAATTTATGCAATCCCCGTGGTTATTTTCAAATGAAACTTCAATCAACGGGAGAACAAAACTTCTCCTTTAAAGGATGTTCTCACTGAGCACATTAAGATTTAGATTGGATAAACACCTTTTATGGATTGAATTGATCTCCTCAAAATATATGTTGGAATGCTAACCCCCTATTCTTCTGGATGTGATCCTGCTTGGAAATAAGGTTTTATTTTGTTATGTTAATACAGCCGTATCAGTGTAGGGTGGTATGTCTTAAGCCTAATAACTTCTGAGTTATAGAAAGAGCAAATCAGACACAGAAATGGACACATACTGGGAAAGACAAAGGTGTGCAAGGATTGCCAAGAACAAAGGAACACCCAGGCTACCAACAAGAAAGGAATCAACATGGCTAAAACCTTGATTTGGACTTTTTAGCCTCCAGAACTCAATCTTTAAAGCCACTCATTTGTAACAGTTTTGTTACAGCGAGCTAGGAAACTAAGACAACACCCATAAATCTTTTTTTATTTTATTTTATTTTGATTTGGGTGAAGATTTACAGAGCAAATTCACTTTCCATACAGCAGTTAACATATACTTTGTCTCATGTCATTGACCACAGTTTACCACAATGCAACAGCTCCCCTCCTACTTCCTCCCCATAGTTACCTCTTCCC
>NW_006922087.1:244500-263065 GCF_000298275.1 Orycteropus afer afer | reverse complement strand
CTTCCCTTCAAGGATCAGGGGTCCAAGATTATCTTCTGTGTTTGTGTTAATTGGTTTCCCTTTTCTTTGTTGAAGAGAGTCTGTGCAGTCCTTCTGCCTAGTCCGCCATCTTGTGGGAACTCCACCCATAAATCTTTTGTAACAATACTATAATTTCCTTACTATATTTCTAAAATAGTCTCCGAATCATGGCTTCTTTAGTGAACAGAGACATTATTAGTAAAGGTCGGTTTTTTAAATATATATATTGGATGACATTATAGATTTGTATGCACATATTGCATGTAAAATTTTGGTTTTAAAAAACTTGAAGCTCACAGAAAGAAACCTTCCTTGAAGCTTACAAAGGGGGTGGGGGGAGGAAAGGAGGTCAAATCACTAACTAAAGGGTACACATGCATTAACTTGGGTGAAGAGAAAGGCAATATACCATAAGGGGGAGGTCAGCACAAAATGATCAGGTAAAGGAAAACACTGGGAGGAGTGAGAGAATTAAAGATAAATACTATCACATGCACAATCTTGCAATAACGGTAATAACAGTAATTTACGAATGAATGCATAGATCCATAAGCTGAAAAAGTGTGGGAAGGAAAATGGGACTATACTCATAATATACATAGATTGACAGAAGATGTTTCTACACATGTATCTATATGTACTGTGAATATATTCATGAATAAGGTACAGCACACGGGGTGAAAAGTTGTGAAAAGTTCTTAGCTATAACCAAACACCTTGAGGGAATGAGTTGCTGGGCGTGGGGGCTCAGGACCATAGTCTTAGGGGCCACTAAGGTCAGCTGGAATAACATAGTCTGCAAAGACAATGTTCTGTATCCTATTTTGGTGAGTAACAACTGGGGTCTTAAAAGCTTGTGAGTGACCATCTAAGGTGCAACTACTGGATTTTCCCCATCTGGAGCAAAGAAGAGTGAAGAAAATAAAAGACACAAGGAAACAATTAGTTCAAAGGATTAATGGGTCATGTGAACTCCAGCTTCCATAACTCTGAGACCAGAAGAACTAGATGGTGTCCAGCTACCAATGATTATTTTCAAAGGGATCACAATAGGAGGTCCTGGATAAAGTGGGAGAAAAAGGTGGAAAAAAACTCAAAATCATGAAAAAGACCAGGCTTACTGATACAATACAGACTGGCAGAACTCCCAGGACTATGTTTCTTAGACACTCTTCAAGCCTGGAACTGAATTTACCCTTATGGCAAAACTTTCAGGCAAACAAAAGACAGACCTATAAGGTAACTAATAACACCAGGGAAATATGCACTCCTTAGAATAATCAACCATATGAGATAAAAAGAGCAATGTTTTCCTAGGGATAAAGCTCAGAAGGCAGGAGAGATAGGAAAGAATGACAAATAAAAATGGTAAACGATGAGAAGAATTAGGAAGTCTTCTTATATTGTGGAGATTGCAATCAATGTCACAAAACAAAATATGCATGAATTGTTTAATGAAAACCAATGTGTTCTGTAAATTTTCACCCAACTAACAGTAACATGTTATAAACAAAACAGAATGGAGAAAAGACATATGAAACCCAAAACTTGTAGCTCAACCTCACCCAGTAAACACAACTCTGACTTTGTCTGAAAAGGGCCACCTCTGCAGAACCTTAAAACTTCCAACATTAAAGAGCTTAGAAGCCATTACTCTCATCTTTTGCACAAGAATTCCAAATAATGTTTTTTTAGATATTTGACCCCTGCGAAGGTATTTTCATTACTTTGTGCTGCTCTAATAGAAAATACCACAAATGGATGTCTCAAACAGTTTTTCTTGCTGTTTTGGAGGCCAGAAGTCTGAATTCAAAATGTCAGGTGCTGGGGGCTGGGGTCTCGACCTTGGGCTTCAGCTCTGCCTCTTGCTCCCCACCCACTGAAGCTGGAGGCTTTCTTCACTCAGGCAGCTGCTGGCTGCCTGAAGCTGACAAACCCAAGGTTGACAAGTAAAAATACACATCCCAAAATTATCAAACCACACATCAAGCCATTAACAGTCCTTTAACTTCATTAACAGGTCATTGACATTCAAGTCAATTAACAGTCCCAAGATTAGCAGACAACATGGCAGGCTGCTGAACAACGACTTGGCCACATGTAGGATTCAAGGGTGTAGAAAGTTGCAGACCATTCCCAAAGCTTCTCCTTACATACTGGAAGCAGACCACATTCCTAAAGCAGCTACTCAGCTGCTCGTGGCAGATTCCACCGTGGAGTTGATTATCAATCTCGTCATGGGGAATAACTACATCCAGCTGCCCAGTCACTCAAAACCAGGCCCAACCAAGTTGACACATAACCTTAACTGCCACAGAAGGTAAGGCAAATTATCTACTCCTTAAGTGTCAACTGCACACAGTCAATTTCTTCCAAAAAATATAGTAGGGAAAGGGAAAGTATAAAAGGTAACTTTTAAATGGAGAAACCCAAAAAACAGGTGATCAAGGTGATTAACATCAATAATAATAAATCACATTGATAGTATTCTTGATATGATGTAAACTACCTCTGTGATTTTCTTCTCAAAAGCACATACACCAGTTTAGTCATGAAAAAGATATCAGAAAAATCTCAATAGAAGGAGATTTTTATAAAACACTTGATCAATATCTCAAAACTTTCAAGACTATCAAAAAACAAAGTCTGAAAATCGTCACATCTGAGAAAATCCTAATGCAACATAATGACTAAATATAATGAGGTATTCTGTAATAGAAAAAGAAGATTAAGTAAAAACTAAGGAAATAAGAATAAGGTATGGACTTTACTTAATAACAATGTATTAGTATTGGTTCAAAAAGAACTCTGATAGCATTGTGCCTAAGGCACTTGACTGCTAACCAGAAGGCTGGTGGTTCAAACCTACCAGCCACTTCTCAGAAGGAAGGTTGGGCAATCTACTTCCATAGTGATACTGCCTCAGAAACCCAAGGAGTGGTTGCTATGAGTCGGGCACATAACAACAATTGGTTCAAATTGTGTCAACTGTACCACAATCATGTAATATGTTAATAATGAGGAAAATGGTGGGAAGTATACAGAAGATCTCTGTATTATCCTTGCAATAATTCTATAGTCCAAAATTGTTCTAAAATAAATTGTTTAAACAGCAACAAAAATCTAATAAATAAAATTTAAAACACCCTAGAATTTGCAGCTAAAAGGATTTACTCCTGAAAAAATGAGTAGAGAGGAAAAAGCAAACTAAAAATAACTTTAAAAATAACTCAGAAAAAGGCTCAACTGGCTGAGGTTTCTCTGACCCTGCAACAAAGTCTATCAATGAGGTCCTGCATGGTAAACCAGAACAATCATGGGGCATCACAGTATGGAAGAAGGTTACCAAAACCATCTGGGATGAAGTATCAGTGATTTTTACTCCCCAAATTTTGTTTGCAACCATTCTGCTTATTCATGCTTTAGTAACATCAAACAAAAGAGGTGGCTCACATTTCTGTCTAAATATATACTACTTGAGATTTTAGATCCATTAAACTCTTCCACATGATTGGTAATGGAGAGCCTCCACAACTTCATTAGCAGAGACAAATATTTGACTTCATGAAGGAGAAATGGCCTATTGATCCCAACTAAAAGATCAACATTAGAGGGCCAGCTGGTGATGTCCTACGGGGGAAGGTCAAGATCTGACATTTAACATCACTTCATTATTTTTGACAGAAAGGATAATTTTCTTCTTTTTCAGGAGCACTGGTGGCACAGTGGTTAAGGCATTGGGCTACTGACCAAAATGTTGGTTGTCCAAACCCACCAGCTGGTCCATGGAAGAAAGATGAGGTAGATTGCTTTCATAAAGATTTACAGCCTTAGAAACCCTCTGGAGCAGTTCTGTTCTGTCCTATAAGGCCGCTATGATTCAGAATCAACTTGATGGCAGTGGGTTTAGTTTTTTGGCCTATTCTTTTTCAGAGGGCCTGATGGTCCATTCCAGCCACTTATTTCTATATAAATATCCACCCAAAACATAGTGGCTGTTCTGGTTACCTAGTACTACTCTGACAAGAATAAACCACAAATGGGATGGCTTGAACAAGCAGGAGTTTACAATTTGGAGGCATTAAGTCCAAGTTCAAAGTGCCAGGCTCTAGAGGCTGGGTGAAAGCCCCTCACCTTGGGGTTCAGCTCTGCCTCCTGCTCCCAGCTCACTAAAGCTTGAAGGTTTCTTCACTCAGACAGCTACTGGCTGCTGAGACTGACCAACTCAAGGTTGACAAGTAAAAAGGTACATGTTTGATGTTACCAAACCACATGCCAGGCCATTAATTTAAGTCCATTGAAAGTACCAAGGTCAGCAGATCATGGCAGGCTGCTGAAAAACTACACAGCCATAGGCAGGGTTCAAGCATGCCATAAGCTAGAGATCATTCTCAAAGCTGTTTCTTACACATGGGAAGCAGACCACATCCCAAAGCAGCTACTCAGCTGCTCCAATAGATTCCACCATGGACTTAATTACCAATCTCACCATGGGTAATAAATACATTCAGCTGCATTCAACCAGGTCAAGCCAAGTTGACACACAAACATAACCACTACAGTGGCTTAGAGCAAACATTTTATTTTGCTCATGATTTTTGGGTCAGGAATTCATGAAGGGCTTGGTTATTCTCTGATTCATGTACCATAAGCTAAAGGAGCAGGAATTGGATTCATATCAGAGATGGCTTCATCACTCCATATCTGGTGTCTTGGTGTTCCTTGTCTCTTCCTCTTTTCCCACTGAATCTCACTTTCCAGGGCCACTCCATGTGGCTCAAGCTTCTTGTAGCATTGTGGTCTTGGGGTAGCCACACTCTTACATTCCTGCTTCTTACATGTGGTTGCTTCCTCTCGAAGAGAGCAGACTTAGAGTGAGTGTTCCAAGACACAGAAACTAGAAGCTGTCAGTCTCATGGATACTGACTTTATGTCACTTCTGCCACTTTCTACTAGTCAAAATAGTCCAGGACCCTTTCCAGATAGACTGGAGGGATAGGGATGGATTGACCTCAATTCTTCATGGATTGTCCCAGAATTAGCTGACATCATTAATCTTCCATACAGCTTCTAGTATCCTATCTAGTTGTAAAGATAGTCATTGTTTGGTCAAAGCTGACACATATTCTACAATCCAAAATAAATATGATCAGAATCCAAACTTCTCTAGGAGATACTATTTCCTTTTAGGACATCCTGTCAAATAATCATATGAGTAACAATTAAAACCACCTAAAAATGGCTATAATTATAATATCCAATGGCCTACAAGGAAGATCAGTTAATACTACTATTACTCAAATATATGCACCAACCACCAAATCCAAAGAGGAGGAAGTTGAACATTTTTACCAACTCCTACTGTCTGAAATTAACCAAACATGTAAGTGAGATTTATTGATTATTATTGGTGATTGGATGCAAAAGTTGGAAATAAGAATCATGGATAGTTGGAAAATATGGCCTTGATAGAAATGACACTAGAGATCACATGACAGAATTTTGCAAGACCAATGACTAATTCATTGCAAATACCTTTTTACAACAACATAAATGGTGACTATACATGTGGACTTTGCCAAAAGGAATAAGCACGGAAACAGATCAACAACATCTGTGGAAAGAGATGATGGAGAAACTCTATAAATTCTGCCAAAATAAGGCCAGGAGCTGACTCTGGAATAGAACATCAATTTCTCATATGCAATTTCAACTGGAAGCTAAAGAAAATTAAAACAAGTCCATGAGAGCCAAAATATGACCTTGATTATATCTCACCTGAATTTAGAGATCATCTATAGTATATATTTGACTTATTGAACATTAATGACTGAAAGTCAGATGAATTGTGGGATGACATCAAGAACATCATCCATGAGGAAAGCAAAAGGTCATTAAAAAGACACAAAAGGAAGAAAAGACCAAAATGAATGTCAGAAGAGACTTTGAAACCTGCTCTTGAATGGAGAGTAGCCAAAGCAAATGGAAGAAATGACAAGATAAAAGGGCTGAACAGATTTCAAAGTGCAGCTCAAGAAAACAAAGTCAATTATTATAATGAGATGTACAAAGACTTGGAGTTAGAAAACCAAAAGGAAAGAACATGATCAACATTTCTCAATCTGAAAGAACTGAAGGAAAAATTCAAGCCTCGGGTTGTAATATTAAAAGATTCTATGGGCAAAATATTGAATGGTTCAGGAAACATCAAAGAAGATGGAAGGAATACACAGTCACTGTACAAAAAAGAATTGAAAGGTTGATGTTCATCCATTTCAGGAGGTGGCATATGATCAAGAACCAATGGTATTGAAGGAAGAAGTTGAAGCTACACTGAGGACTTGGTGATAAACAGAAAACAAAAATAACCAAACTCACTGCCATTGAGTTGTTCCCAACTCATGGTGACCCCCATTGGCTTTCTGGGGCCTTATAGCCTTGGAATGTCTTTATGCAAGTCTTTATGGAAGTAGATCTCCTGTCTTCCTTCTGCAGAGCAGCTTGTGGGTTTGAACCACTGACCTTCTAATTAACAGTTAAGTGCCTTATCCACTAAGCCACAAGGCTCCAGGAATTGAAGGAATACCCATTGAGATGTTTCAATAAATGAATGCCACACTGGAGGTACTTACTCATCTTTGCCCAGTAATTTGGAAGACAGCTACCTGGACAACTAGCTGGAAGAGATCCATAATTGTACACATTCCAAAGAAAGGTGAACACACAGAGTGTGGAAATTATTTAACAGCATCATTAACATCATATGCAAGTAAATTTTTGCTAAACATAATTAGAAAATGGTTGTAGCAGTAGTACATTGACAGGAAACTTTCAGAAATGCAAGCTGGATTCAGAAGAGGGTGTAGAATGAGGAATATCTATGCTGATGTCACATGGATTTTGGCTGAAAGCAAAGAATACCAGCAAGATGTTTACTTATGTTTTATGACTATACAAAAACATTTGACTGTGTGGATCATAACAAATTTTAGATAGCATTGTGAAGAATGGAAATTCCAGAATACTGAACTGTGCTCATGAGGAACCTGTGCATAGACAGAAAGGCTGTCATTCAAGCAGAACAGTGAGCTACTTCATGGTTTTAAATCAGGAAGGATGTGCATCAGGGTTTTATCCTTTCATTATATTTATTCAATCTGTATGCTGAGCAAATAATCAGCAAAACTGGACTATATGGTAACAGGATCGGAGGAAGACTCATCAACAACCGTGCCAAAAGTGGAGATAACTTGAAACATTTCCTGATGAAGATTAAAGACTACAGTCTGCAGTATGGATTAAATCTCAACCTAAAGAAAACGAAAATCCTTACTACTGGATCAATAACAACATCATGATAAATGGAGAAGAGATTGAAATTGTCAAAGATTTCATATTACTTAGATCCACAATCAAAATCCAGTCAAGCAGTCAGTCAAGCAACAGTCAAGAAATCAGATGTCACATTGCACTGGGAAAATCTGGTTCAAAAGGCCTCTTTAAAGTGTTGAAGAGCAAAGATGTCACTTTGAAGACTAAGTACTTTCAATCACTCCATATGCATGTGAAAGCTGGTCAATGAATAAGAAAGACTGAAGAAGAGTCAATTCTTTTGAGTTGTGGTGTTGGGGAAGAATACTAAAAGTACCAGGGACTGCCAGAAAAAAATAAAAAAAATGAACAAATCTGTCCTCAAAGAAGTGCAGCTGGAATGCTCCTTGGAAGTGATAGTGGCCAGACTTTGTCTAACCTACTTTGGTCATGTTATCAGAAGGAATCATTCCCTAGAGAAGGATATAATGCTTAGTAAAGTAGAATGTCAGCAAATAAGGAGAATACCCTCAATAAAATGTATTGACACAGTGGCTGCAACGATGGGCTCAAGTATAGCAAGGACTGTGAAGATGGTGCACCACCAGGCAGTATTTCATTTTGTAGTACATAAGGTCTCTGTGAGGCAGAGCTGACTCCATGGCACCTAACGACAACAATACCAAAAAGTGGTGTGAAGGTGGTTGCTTTTCTATGACAAGGCCCATATCCTAATTTTATTAATTATTTAACTATATACCATAGACTAGGAGCTCTGGTAGCATAGTGCCTAAGGCACTTGACTGCTAACCAGAAGGGTGGCGGTTCAAACCCACCAGCCACTCCTCAGAAGGAAGGTTGGGCAATCTACTTCCATAATGATACCACCTCGGAAACCCAAGGAGGGGTCTCTGTGAGTCGGGTCCAACTCGATGGCACATAACAACAACAACAAGAACAACAACAACAACAAGAACAACACACTATAGACTGTCAAAATGTGCCTTAAAACTGAGAATGTCAAGATGAGGTGGAGATAATGACAGGAAAGTTCAAAAGGAGGACATAGGTGATTAAAATGAAGATTAAAAAGGGTGAGTGCCGATTACCTTTTTATGGCTTTTCTGTTTGTCTAAGGACCATATATAAAACATAAAGACCCTCAAAAAAATCTGCAAAATGTATTTATCATTTTGTCCTCAGCTCATATAACCCTGGAAGTACAAAGTTAACACAAAGGTGTGTGTTACAAAACCAAAAAAAAAGTAATGCAATAAGACAATAAACCGTTCAAGCTTTGATACAGCATAACAGTTACTGTATATGTCAGACTGTACCACGTGCTTAAAAAAATTAGCAATGTCTTATCTCTTTTTTGCTGGTATAAGAAATAATGCACACCACAGATGTTCCCCATAGAAATATGTCAAACCTGAAATGACAGCACTGGCAATCAAAGACATTGTAAATCAGAGAATGCAAAATGTAGCAAATCTCCATCTACCAGTAAATCCCCTCTCTGATTACTGCACCCAGCTAGCTTCTCCCAGATGGCTGAATCTCAAAGATGTGACATAGTATCGTAAGCAATCGAGTGTCCTGGGTACCAAACCCTGGCCCTTCTCCCATCCTGGGGCATGTGAAAGACACAAAGCTGAGAAAATGAGGGGATCCTGCCACTATAGCCTTAAAAAAATTGAGCATCCACAAAAATTAAACCTCCTTAAATGAAGTAGCAGAATAGCCTCATCCAAAGAATTTTAATTTGAGATTTGCCAGATTACTGTGTGTGAAGGTAACACATCCCTTGACCTCTTAGGGACTCAAATGCATGACGAGTACAATTTTGATACCATCAGTTGCTTTATTTTATCATTATGTAAAGTCCTATGGGGATAACTATCCAATATAATGTCTGAATGCCCCCCTGGGACTGATAATTTGAGAATTGTGTAGCTAAAGAAGACTGTAGAAATACACTTATCCAAATGCCACATTTATCATATTCATTTTGATTCAATTTATCACACATAGCCCTCTTTTCAAGCCAGCCTTCACTGTCCTTATCAAGCTCTGGATACACAAAGAGAAATAAAACACAACTCTCTGCCCTCAGGAAATTTCCAGTTTATTGGTAGAAAGAGACAAATGAATAGTTGATTTTGATTCCATGTGATAATTCCTGTACTAAAGTATAGGATCTGGGGGGATCTGGGGGCTGCGTGAGTAGAGCCAATCAAGGTGACTTTCTGCAGACGGTGTCATTCATTTGTCTTAAAGAACAAATAACAGTAAGCCAGGTTGAGTGGTGGCAAGCTTTATGAGGATATTCCTGCCAGGAGAAATGGCCAGTTCATGCATTTCATGGCACAAGTATGGAATTGCCTATAAATGGATGGGCCTGGACCAGAGGACTGTGTCTGTAAGTGTGACTAGGGTCAGCTGAAGAGGTAAACATGCTGCAAAGTAAAAGTCAATGTTGAGAAATTGGACTTTATTCTGAAATATGTGGAGAAAAGTTGAGGTCCCTAACAGGTTAATTGACTACAGCAAGGTCAGCTAATTGAAGAGCCTTCAAGATGGGGAAAGTTTTGTTAATGAGGAAAGGTGTTCTAGGGATCATTCTCCTCACCAAATAAATTCTTTTTAAGCTTTTAGAAAAAGTTATAGCACCTGTAGGAAGTGGGTTTATTTTTGCTTGATCTCCTAATTTTTCTTATCTCTCCTTGGTTCTGCTGATGTAAATGCCCTGTATTTTCTTGGATGTTTGTTCTATTTCTGCCAGCCTAATCAATTACCCCACTTATATTTTCCATTACTTATTTCCACATGTAAGATACCCATTTTGCACTTTTAAGCGTTCAGTTTTACTTTACATCTTGAAACATTTTAAATTTTAACTTGTGCTTCTGCTCTGGGACATCTAAAAGGATAGCCTTCTCTCTCTGTGATCATATTTTTTCCCTGCAATATTTTGAGTGCATTTTTATTATAATGCGAGAATGCAAGTTATTATAATAAATAATGAATTTCTGTTTTAACAATTACCCAAGATTTGTTTGGTCATCATAACCCATTGTCAAATTTTGAGTCTTTTGAAAAACTAATTTTAGTTATCAGCACAGAAGTGTTGAGAAATAGATGAACCTATTTCCTTTGAATGTCATGACTTCTTGCTCACATGAAGATCTTAGTTACTGCTAATGGGTAGCTCTCAGGGCAAAGCAGAGTAGAAAGTGGTGGGCAGTGGATCTGGAGGGACAAATGAAAGACACCTCATGCACCAAGTGAAGACTATTATGATACTATGAAATCGTGGTTACCCTAATTGGGCATTTATGTATGCATAACTTAAAAAGAAGCAACCACACTTACTTTGTTATAAATGAGACAGAAACAAGAAAATTCCCTGTAGAGATGAAAAAACATTGAAAACCAACTTAGTAAGAAAGGATTTGTAGGTTTCAGATGTTTATCTTCACAAAGCCATGTCTCTGTACTACGTAAATGACAAAATAGCTCTTCAAATTTTACAAGTCAATATGATGTAATGGGAAGGATCAAGCACATGTGAGACTGAATCTTATTTAATAGTGATGTGGTCTTGGGAAAGTTACTTAATTACTCTGAGTCTTAGTTTCCTGCTCTGTAAAATGCGAATGAAAAAATATATATAAAATATGATAATTTTAGGCATAACATACTATACAAAACATTGTTCCACCTCCTACTTTGGCAAGTAGTGACTGGGATCTTAAAAGCTAGCAAGCTGCCATCTAGAGGCAACGATGGGTCTTTCCTCATCCAGAGCAAAGAAAAATGAAGAAAACCAAAATTCATGGAAACAATTAGTCCTAAGAACTGGTACACCATCCAATCTGCAGCCTATACAATTATGAGACCAGAAGAACTAGATGGTGTCAGGCTACCACTGTCATCCACTTGGAAGGGTATCTATCCAGGAGATCATTGATAGAGAGGGAGAACAATGTTGAACAAAACTGAAATTCATTTGGAGGAAAAAAAAAAAAAAGGGGGGGGGGAGGGGCAGTTTTGCTGGTCTGACAGCCTGGTGGAACCACTGAGACTATGGCCCCTAGCTGCCCTTCTTGTCTGGAATTGAACCCATATCTGTGGTTTCCAGCCAAACAAAGACAGGCATATGAGTTGAACATTTACCTCAAGTAGATACACTCCTTGGAAAGAACAAACATGGGAGAAAGAAGGGCTGCTTATGCACAGGGAGAGAGCTCAGGGGACAGGAGTACATGGAGGGATGGACACAGGGAAGAGGTAACTATGGGGAGGAAGTGAGAGGGGAGCTGTTGCATTGTGGTAAACTGTGGTCAATGTCATGAGACAAAATGTATGTGAACTGCTGTATGGAAAGTGAAATTGATCTGTAAATCTTCATCCAAATCACAATAATAATAATAATAATAATAGGTTAAAAAATATAATTTTAAATGCATGTTGCTAAGTGAAAGACAAAGTCTGAAAAAAAGTTACATATTGTATATGATTCCAATTATATGACATTCTGAATAGGGTGTGTGTGTGGGCAGAGGGATGAATAACTAAAGCATAGGACATTTTTAGGACAGTGAAACTATTCTTTATGATACTATAATGGATAATGACATTATGTATTTGTCAAAACCCGTAGAATTGTACAACAGGAAGAATAATTCCTAAAGGAACTATAGACTTTAGTTAATAATAGTTTATCGTACTGGTTCATCATTTGCAACAAATGTACCATGCTAATGCAAGAAAATAATAAGAGAAACTATGTGCAGAGAGGTATATAAGTATTCTCTGTATTACTGAAATGATTTTTCCATAAACCTAAAACTGTTGTAAATAATAAAGCCTATTAATTAAAAAAAAGTAAGTTCCCCTTCTCAAAACAAAACAAAAAAAAAAATTTTGAGGATTTGTTTCACTTTTTATTCCTTCAGAAACTAACCCTGAGATAAAGATTTTTTGCAATTCTTTGTCCTAAGAGACTGTTAAGGGAGTGGGAAGTGAGACAAGGGAAGAAAGAAGATCAATAGGAGAGTTAAAGTAAGATGCTGGAATAGGCAGAAAGACTGCACAGACCCTCTTCAACAAATAAAAGGGGAACCAGTTAACACAGATGCAGAAGATAATCCTGGATCCCTGAACTTTGAAGGGAAGGATATAGAAGTGGACTGAACTCCAACTAGTAGAAGAATTTGCATGAAAACACCAAAGAAGGAGACATACGGAGCAGTGGTCTGGCAGCAATCCTGATTGCATACACAGCTTGGATATTGCCGAGTGGTGGTAGGTCCTAAGAATTCACATAAAAATAAGCTCTGCTAGCCAGGTACTACATGGAAGACTGCTCTGGTGGCTGGTGAATAAAAGGGGAAGCAGCGAAGGGGAAGGTGAGCTGAGCTGTGGACTTTTGTCTGTCTGGAGAGCACAGCCATTTTGGATGTTTACAAGTGGTTTGACCATTTTGGATATTTAAAGCGACAGCATTCTCCCAGATTCCAGGGACTTAAGAACAGGCTCTACTTGCTGGGAACTACAACTTTCCAGATGCCAATGACTGGAAAGCTTCACATACTGAGTGAGAGCCACCACTTCCTTCTCCACTAATAGGCCAATGATAAACAACCACCAAAAAGAGCCTGACTCATCCTTAACTGTTTTCCTTAACTGCTCTTCACAAACAGTTAACAGAGATCTAAATTCAACAACATCTAAATGTCTCAGAGACAGCAGACCATCACAGTCCACACAAAGAAGAAAAATAAAGTGGTAGAAACAAGAGAGCAGGATACAGATCAAGATCACATCCTTGAGGAAAAAGCAGCATTGGAAGTCCCTGATAATGAATTTAAAAGAATTATATTTAGTTGTCTTCAAAGGATTGAGAAACAGACCAAGGAAACACTGACAAAATTAAGGAAAACACAGACAAAATTCTAGAACAATCTGGGAAGAAAATACAAGAACAAAATGACAAAATAAATGAAAAATTAGAAATTATATAAAATCTACAGGTAGAAATACAGAATATTAATATGAAATATTCAGAAACAGATAACATATTGAAAGGGTAAAGGAGTAGAATAGATGAAATGGAAGACAGAATTAATGAGATTGAAGACAAATACCTGAATACTTCTTTGGAAAGGGATCAATCAGAGAAAAGATCAAAACAAAATGAAGATAGCTTAAGGTTCATGTGAGATACCATCAAAAAGAGTTACCTATGTGTGGTTGGAATTCCAGAAGAGGAAGAGAAAATACAAGAACAAAATGACAAAATAAATGAAAAATTAGAAATTATGTAAAATCTACAGGTAGAAATACAGAAAATACTGAGAAAATTGTTGAAGATTTGTTGGAAGAGAACTTCCTTGATATGATGAAAGATGAGAATATATCAATTCAGGAAATGCAATGAACCCCAAACAGGGTAGATCCCAAAAGAAAATCACCAAAACATATCATCATCAAACTCATCAAAACCAAAGACAAAGAAAGAATCCTGAAAGCAGCATGGGAAAAACAAAAAGTTACTTACAAAGGATAACCAATAAGAATAAGCTCTGATTTCTCAGCAGAAGCCAAGCAAGTGAAAAAGCAATTGGATAGTATATATAAAGCCCTGAAAGAGAAAAATTTTCAACCAAGAATTATGTACCTGGCATAACCGTCCCTTAAACATGTTGGTGAAATTAGGAGATTTCCAGATAAGCAGAAATTAATGGAATTTATTAAAACCAGACCAACCTTACAAAAGATACTGAATGGAGTACTTTGAACAGAGAACCAATAATAGCAAACAACCACTGACCATTAATACTCAAAATGACATAACCCAGAAACCACAGCTTTGAACATATTCAAAATAAGATAAGCGTACAAGATTGTAAACAGGAAACCGGAGACATCAGTTGCCGAATGGGGACAACTACAGACCAAAAAGAGGGAAATACTGTGTAGTTGCAGGACTTCTAAATGGTGAGGAAGTCAAGAAAGTTTCAAGATAGAATGGACTGTTCTACTCTTGGGGAGAAAATTATAAATCACAGGGTAACCTCAAAGAAGAATGATAAACCTTCACATTACAATAAAAAAGAGGACAAACACAAATATTCAGCAAATACTAAAGCAACAGCAACAAGGGAGATGATAACACAATTCATAAACATAATGAGCTCAGCACAGAAAATAATAGGGAACAAAGAAATCAGGGACACCATGAAAAAAACACATAACAAAATGACAGCAACAAATTCATACTTGTTGATAATTACACTGAATGTTAGTAGATTAAATGCACCACTCAAGAGATGGAGAGTTGCAGATTGGATAAGGAAACAAAACCCATCAATATGCTGTCTACAAGAGATACATCTTAGAGACAAAGACAAAAATAGACTAAAAATCAAAGTTTGGAAAAAGATATATCAAACAATTTGCAACCCAAAAGGAGCAGGAGTGGCAATATAAATTTCTGATCAAATTGACTTTAAGACATAAACTACCATACAAGACAAGGAAGGACATTATATAATGATTAAAGGATCAATTAAACAAGAAGATATAACCACAATAAATATCTATGGACACAATGAAAGAGCCCCAAAATACATAAATCAGACTTTAAAAAAATTGAAAAGGCAAGTAGATAACTCCACACTCACAGTGCAAGCCTTTAATACACCACTTTCAATGAAAGATAGAACAACTGGAAAAAAACTCAACAAAGATAAAGAAGAGTTAAACAATACCATCCACCAACTTGACCTTATAGACATCTACAGAGCACTTCACCCAACAACAGCACAATATACATTCTTTTTCAGTGCATATGGAACATTTTCCATGATAAACCATATGTTAGGCCATAAAGCAAGCCTTAATCAATTAAAAAACATTGAAATACTGCAAAGCATCTTCTCAGATCATAATGCTATCAAATTAAAAATTAATAATAGGAAGATCAATAGTAAAAGAACAAACACATGGAAACAGAACAACACACTCCTTAAGAAAGACTGGGTAAGAGAAGAAATAAAAATTGAAATTCAAAGTTCCTTGAATCATATGAGAATGAAACACAACATACCAAAATCTTTGGGACACAGAAAAAGCAGTGATAAGAGGCCAACTTATGGCAATAAATGAACATGTCAAAAAAGAGTAACAAGCCAAAATCAACACTTTAAACTAACATCTCCGACAATTAGAAAAAGAAGAGCAAGAAAAGCCTATAGTTAACAGAAGAAAGGAAATAAAGATTCAAGCAGAAATCAATGAAACAGAAAATAGAAAGACTATTGTCTATTTCTCTATTGAAAAAGTCAACAAGACCAGAAGTTGGTTTTTTGAAAAGATTAATAAAATTGACAAACCACTAGCAAATTTAACAAAGGAAAACCAGGAGAGAATATAAATAACATGAAAAAGAAATGGAATGGGTGACATAACAACAGAAGCAACTGAAATAAAAATGGTAATATCAGGATACTGTGAAGAACTGTATTTCAAAAAATTTGAAAATCTGGAAAAATGGACATATTTCTAGAAACACACCACTTACCTAAACGAACAGAGAGTGATGTGCAAAATATGAACAGACCCATAACAAAAGAAGAAATTGAACTGGTCATAAAAAAATTACCAACAAAAAATGTCTGGGTCCAGATGGTTTCACTGGAGAATTCTATCAAACATTCAGAGAAGAACTGACATCAAATCTCAAACTATTTCAAAACCTAGCAAGGATGGAATCCTCCCTAACTCATTTTATGATGCAAACATACCCTTGATACCAAAACCAGGCAAAGACATTATTCAAAAGGAAAGCTACAGACCAATATCCCTCATGAATATAGATGAAAAAATATCCAACAAAATCCTAGCCATTAGACTCCAACAACATATCAAAAAATCATTCATTATGACCAAGTGGGGTTCATATCAGGTATGCAAGCCTGGTTCAACATTAGAAAAACAATCATCATCATTCACCACATAAATAAAAAAAAGGAAAAGAACTACATGATCATATCAATTGATGCAGAAAAGGCATTTGATAAAATCCAACACCCATTCCTGATCAAAACTCTCAGCAAAATAGGAATAGAAGGGATATTACTCAACATAGTAAAGGGTATCTATGTAAAAACCAACAACCAACATTATTCTCAATAGAGAGACACTTAAACCATTCCTCTTGTGAACCAGGGACCAGACAACGATGCCCTCTATCACCACTTCTATTCAACATTGTACTGGAAGTCCTAGCCAGGTCCATAAGGCAAGAAAAGGAAATCAAAGGCATCCAAATTGGTAAGGAAGAAGTCAAACTATACCTATTTGCTGATGATATGATCCTATACCTAGAAAACCCAAGAGACTCAGTCAAAAGTCTACTGGAACTAATTGAGAGATTTAGTGTCGTGACAGGACACAAGATCAACATGCAAAAATCAGCTGGACTCCTCTACACCAGCAAAGAGATTGCTGAAAAAGAAATAATCAAATCAATACCATTTACAATAGTTACCAAAAAATAAAATACTTGGGAATAAATCTTACCAGGGACACAAAAGACCTATATAAAGAAAACTGTAACAAACTACTGTAAGAAACTATAAGAGATCTACATAAATGGAAGAAAATACCATGCTTGTGGATAGGAAGATTGAACATTGTGAAATATTAATTCTACCCAAAGCAATCTATACATTCAATGCAATCCCAATCCAGATACCAGCAACATTCCTTAAGGATATGGAAAAACGAATCACTGACTTTATATGGAAATGAAAGAGACCTTGGATAAGCAAAGTACTATTGGAGAAGAAGGGCAATGTACCAAATGAGGTCTCAAACTGGCAGATCTCAAAACCTACTGCCAAAGGGACAGGGAGGCACCATCTTCTTACCTCCTCTAACCACACAAGAGGAAGACAGTATCACGATCAATAGTAGCCCAAGGCCTATGCCTGCGAGGCCAGACATGCTGCCTCCCTCCAGCCCTTTCACCAACCTCTCCTCCAGCTGCACCTACCACCTCTCCGCTGGGTTCAATAATTCTCTGCAGTGGTGACACATAACTCACAGATTATGAGGTTTAATAGGGAAGCACTGCTCTACAATTCAAGTTCAGGAACAACTCCCAGTCTCTCTCAGCCCACCGTCTCTCAGCCAACAGTCTCTCACAGTCTGTCTCCCAGCAGTGCATGTCTCTCAGTGTCTCTCTCAGCAATTCATGTTTCTTGCATCTCTTTCCCAGGAGTGCATGTCTCTCAGGAACATGTGTCTCTCAGAAGCATGTTTCTCTCAGGAAGGCGTTTCTCTCAGCAGCACGTCATTCTCAGCCAGCAGTCAGAGAGACTTCTGCCTCTAGGAGGCCTCCTTTTGAGCCTGGCAGAGTGGCCAAACTAGCCAATCATAATATCAGAATTCTAAGCACCTGACAAAGAGTGAACTTCCCAGAACATTGCTTTGTGCCACTCTCAACAGAAATACCCCAGGTAGATAACTTTAATACTCAGGACCTCCTCAGTTTTTCACAGCAAATTCCACCACAGAGTTTAAAAGACTTATGGCTAGAAAAGCCATACCAGATAATTTACTATGCTGCACCTACTATACAGTCACAGTAGTCAAAAGTGCCTGGTATTGGTACAATGACAGACACATAGCCCAATGGAATAGAATTGAGAACCCAGAAATAGATCCATCAACCCATGGTCAGCTGATCTTTGACAAAGGGCTGAAATCCATTAAATGGGGGAAGAGAATGTTTGTTTAATATATGGTGCTGGCAAAATTGGATATCCATTTGCAGAAAAATGCAACAAAATCTGTACCTCACACCATACACAAACACTAACTGCAGGAGGATGAAAGACTTAAATGTGAAACCTAAAACTATAAAGTTCCTCAAGGAAAAACTGGGGGCAAATGTAGGGGCCCTACTATACGGCATAAATAGATTATCAAGCATAACCCAAAATGCACAAATAGCAGAAGATGTACTACATGAATGGGACCTTCTAAAAATTACATTTTTATGTGCTTCCAAAGACTTCTTCAAAAGAGTCAAAAGAGAACCTACAGATTGGGAAAAAAATATTTGTATGACATATCTGACAAGGGACTTATCTCTAGAATTCATAGAAAACTCCAACATGTCAATAACAAAAAGACAAATAATCCAATTAAAAATGGG
>NW_006922087.1:229255-243795 GCF_000298275.1 Orycteropus afer afer | reverse complement strand
ACGACTGTAAAAATCAAGGAAAGGTTTATCTATGGAAGGAAATTTTCTTTGTTGGTTACCGTGGTGGGAGAGGGGGAGGGAACACTGTTAGATAGGTAGAGATAAGTGTTGATTTGGGTGAAGAGAAGGGCAATGTACCAAATGTGAGTGATCAACATGGTGGCATTGAGGAAGAGGGAGACAGAGAGAGGTACATGGGAAGTGCAGACAACAAAGACGAACACTTTTGCACATGCAGTACTGCATTGTCAGTGAAGGCAAACATGGGTATATGGGTGGATAGATGAGTGGACAGGCTGAAAATTAAAAATAAAAAAAGAAAGTCAATAGAGAGTAGATTAATGATCAAGGCCTACAGTAAATCTTGCTGGGACTCCTGGGAGACAATGTAGAGCATGCTTCAGTTTTCTCCTACTTCAATGGCAAGGAAGGTGGGATATTTATTTGCCGAGTCCTGTCCATCACTAGTTGAAAGCTGATTTCAGTGGTGATAACTCCACAGCACAACTGGCTACCCTATGCAAAAAGCCTGTCATGTTTCTAGGGCCAATACCATTGCAGAGGAAGAGATGCAGGTGATTGTGGTTGGGACCTAGCAGTGTATAAAGGGTGATGGTACATAAAGGATGTGGCCAATGCACCAGCAGCACCAGCCACAAGAATTAGATGAGGTAGTGCAGGTTATGTCATTAGAACAGTGCTTGAGACCTGGAAGGTGTTCAATAAATAGTGGCATTAAAATATCATACAGTGTATGAAATATGTAAACTAGTCAAGGCTCAAGACATTGGGTCACTTGGCAGTCCATCTGTTTCCGAATGTCCCTGTTACATTATACTCCTGCTCTTTAGGAACAACTCCTTTACAAGTACTGACAAATACCTTTTGGATACCCCCTTGATATATTTCAAACTAATCTGGCTTCCAAAGACATATCAAAACAAATAATGCCACACAGACTGGCTGTGCCTTTAATAGTCATGCTGACAGTGACTTCCTGTCAAGGTGCACCAGAATAACAAGAGTTAACATTACAGCTGAAATATGCCCAAGGGCAGTGTCCACCATTAGAAAGTTCAATTTGGAAGGGTTTGGAACTGAGAGATAAGTAAATAAAAAACTTGAAGTGTGGAATATTTGATTTATGGTGTTCTTTTTGATGTTATTTTGATGAAGAAAAAAAAAAAAAAAAGCCAAGGAGTGTAGGAGAGAAATTTCTACCCATGAAATAGAAACTCATTTTTTCAAAGTCCTCAATTATTTAAACTATTCAATCATTTGGCTTTTGGGAACCAGGAGCAAGTTCTGAAAAAAACAGGTCCATTTTCTTGGTATATTTTGAGCCTAGTTGTGGGTAAATTTTAATGTAGAATGTAGTATGTACATCTTGATTAGTATAACAATTTTTTCTAACAGGGTGTAGGGCTCATGTTAATTTGCAGTTATAAGTTGTTGTCTGTGACACACACTGTCCCACATCTGAACAGACATGAAATGACATCATTGCTGATGTCAGATGGACCTTAACTGAAAGCAGAGAATATCAGAAAGATGTTTTATTGACTATGCAAGGAATTTGACTGTGTGGATATTTACAAATTATGGAGTTCCAAAACACTTAATTGTGCTCGTGAGGAACCTGTACTTAGACAAAATAAAAATTTGTACTTCACCAAATAATAACTCAAAAGTCTTCTTATTCATTGTCCAGCTTTCACAAGCATGTGATAATACTATGGCTTGAGTCAGGTGCACCTTAGTCATGAAAATGACATAATTTCTTTTCAGCATACTAAAGAGGTCTTTTGCTTCAGATTTTCCTGGTGTAATACATCTGATTTCTTGACTGCCGCTTCATGGGTTTTTATTGTGAATTCAGGTAAAAGGAAATCACCGAGAACTACAATCTTTTCTTTGTTGATCATGATGTTGTTATTGGTCCTGTTGTGAGGCTTTTTATTTTCTTTTTGTTGAAGTATAATCCTTTCTGAAGGCCTTTCATCTTTGCCAGTAAGTCTTCATCAGTAAGCCATCTTCACTTTCAGCAAGTAATGTTGTGCCATTTGCATATCACAGGTTGTTAATGAGTCTTTCTCCAATTCTGATGCTGCATTCTTCTTCATATAGTCCATCTTCTCAGCTTATTTGCTCAGCATACAGATTGAATAAGTATGGTGAAAGCATTCAACCCTGACACACCTATTTCTTGATTTTAAACCATGCAGTATCCCCTTGTTCTGTTTGAAAAACTGCCTCTTGGTCTATGTACAGGTTCCTCGTGAGAATAATTAAGTGTTATGGAATTCCCAGTCTCCACAATGTTACCCATAACTTGTAGTGAGCCATAAAATTGAACACCTTTACATAGTCAATAAAATACAGATAAATATCTTTCTGGTATTCTCTACTTTCAGCCAAGGTCCATCTGACATGAGCAATGATATCCCTCATTCCACATCCTCTTCTGAATCCAGCTTAAATTTCTGGCAGTTCCCTGCCAATGTACTAGTCCAATCATTTTTTAATTATCTTAAACAAATTTTTACTTGTGTGTGACACTCATGATATTTTTTTGATAATTCCCATATTCTATTGGATCACTTTTTTTGGAGTGGGCATGAATATGGATCTCTTCTAGTCAGTTGGCCAGATAGCTGTTTTCTTAATTTCTTGGCATAGATGAGTGAGCACCTCCAGAGCTGTATCCTTTTGTTGAAACATTTCAGTTGGTATCCTGCCAATTCCTGTAGCCTTGTTTTTCACTAATGACTTCAGTGCAGCTTGGATTTTTCTATCTATAACATTAGTTCTTGATCATATGCTACCTCATGAAATGGTAGAATATCAACAACTTCTTTTTGATACAGTGACCCTGTATTTTTCTTCCTTCTTATTTTGATGCTTCCTGCATCATTCAATATTTTGCCCATGGAATCCTTCGATATTGCCACTCAAGTCTTGAATTTTTCTTCAGTTCTTTCAGTTTGTGAAATCCTGTGTGTGTTCTTCCCTTTTTGTTTTCTAACTCCAACTTTTTGCCCATTTCATTATAAAACTATTGTTATCATTATTTTTGTTTTAATATTTATTATTTATTATATTATCATAATACACCTTTATGCTAAAGTATGTCAAATTCTGTCCTTTGCAAAGGGTAAGGTAAGGAAAGAGAGTTGAGATTTAACAGTTTCAACCAGTGCCTTCTATGTTGCAAGTACAGTAATGACACTTGTTCTACATTTTCCCATTGTGAAGTAGGTTCTATTTTTCTCCCTTTTACAAATGAAGACATTTCCCCAAGCAATCTTTAATGTTAGTCACAATACCTCTATATAACCAACCCCTGATCTGAGCATCTGAACACTGGTTAACTGTTGTATGCACTCTCCATTTTGTCAGAGCAATATAAGTAATGAGGCAGGGTAAAAATAACCCATGTCCCTCTCTATCTGACTAAATAATCAAGGCTAACAATTGCTCCTTGTTTTTCAGAAAATCTGGGAGGATAAATTAGATCATACAGCAGAAATGTCACAAAGTAGATGATAATGAAGTAGAAAGATAGAATGATAGTGATGATAATGGTTGGTGATGTAAATGAAAATAGATATTGATGAAGATCATGGTATTGGTGGAATTGATGGTGATGACAACTATGATATGGATTATTGTTGTTGCTAGGTGCCATTGAGTCAAATCTGACTCATACTCACCCTATGTACAACAGAGCAAAATATCACCCAATGGACCATCCGCACAATCCTTGTTATACTTGTGACAGCCATTGTGTTAATATATCTTGTTGAGGGTCTTCCCCTCTTCCCGTTTTTTTCTGACCCTCTACTTTACGGCACATAACAACAACAACAACACTTTACCAAGCATGATATCCTTCTCCAGGGAATTATCCCTTCCAATCACATGACCAAAGTAGGTGAGAAGAAGTTTGATCATTCTCACTTCCAAAGGAGCATTGCAGCTGCACTTCTTCCAGGACAGATTTGTTCATTATTCTGGAAGTCCATGGTATTTTCACTATTCTTCAACACCACCACAATTCAAAGGCATGATGTGGATTACTGGTGATGAAAATGTTGATGGGGATGACAGTGTGTATGATGAATGTGATCTTGCTGCATCAATTCTAGTGGCTCCTCTAATCACTAATCTCTATTCACTTCATTGTGCTTATATTTCCATGTGATGAACCATAATGAAAACTATAGCTAATTTCAAAGTGGACTCGGGTTAGACAACTGGAGGTTCTCTATAAGTAAAATAATACCACATTACTGATACCAATTAAGTGAGGGCTCTGGAGCTTAAATTTCATTAGTTTCACAGTAAATATGCTTCTGTCTATTGCATGTCTTTATTACTGATACAGAATCTTCCCTGACATCAATGATATATAGCTAAAAGTATTTAGTGAATACTCATTGTGGGGAAGCCCCTGTTGTAATTGCTTTTCACATATTAATTAATATAATGCTTTAAATAATACCAAAGGATAGATTATACCATTATTCATATTCTAGAGATTAGGGAAGTGAGATACAGAGAGGTTAGTGATTCTTCTAAAGTCTTGCAGATAATCCAGGATGCAAGCTGGGATCCAACCCCAGGCCTACTGCCTCCAGATCACCTTCTCTTTACTGAGCTCTATTACTTCCCAAAGAAGGAGAGCAGAGCAAGAGAGCTACTCAAAAACTCACTGCTGTGGAGTCTGATCTGACTCATAGAGACCCCTCCTTGAGTTTCCAAGGTAGTATCACTATGGAAGCAGATTGCCCAACCTTCCTTCTGAGGAGTGGCTGGTAGGTTTGAACTGCAGCCCTCTGGTTAGCAGTCAAATGCCTTAGGCACTATGCCACCAGAGCTCCCAAGAGAGCTACAGGGTATGCACATTGAGAAATGACCCTCTGCCCTGCCACTTGCCACAACTCTGTCTTCTCTGATTTTGATGGGCTTGGACAGACAGGAGGAGCCCAAAGTTCAACTTGTTGGATAGAACCCAGGGAATGGGAAGCTTACATCATTCCCTTGCCCAGCATGATGTGAGGGAGATGGAAGAGGAGTGTTAGTGGGCTGTGTACTGTGTCCAGGTTAAGAGGGCAGTGTTCCAAACCTGAGTGTGGGGACCTTGCAGATAAATGGGGCTAAGGCACAGTGTGCACTGTTTGTGCTTTACTCGGGTCCTTGAGTCCCTTTCACTGCCTGGTACAATATCAGTGTACTTTGTTTTTGATAGCTGATCTTCCTTGGAGGCTGTTTTCAGACCATTGGAGCTGCTTCACCTGCACAGCATGTCAAAGGGTCTGAGAGTTGACATTCCTTAAGGGCCCAATAACCAATAACTGACAGTGTACTTGGATGCAAGCTCAGATCCCTTGGGAAACTCTAGGTGCAATTTATACCCTGGAGTTCCTGGTAGTGTAAACTGTGTGTTAGGTGCTAATCAAAAAGTTGGAGGTTCCAATCTACCCAGAGGCACTTTGGAAGAAGGGTCAGATGATCTACTTCCGAAAAGTCAGTCATTGAAAACTCTGTGGAGCCCAGTTCTACTCTGACACATTCGGGGTTGCCAAGAATCAATGTCAACTTGATGACAATGGGTTTTATTAGTTAATTTAAGCTCCATACGCCTGCAGGGTTAGGCTGAAGACACCTTCTGTGGAGCTTTGTGTGAAATCTCCTCCCTGCTCCGCTTCCTTCCTTGTCCTGCTTTCCTCCCTCCTTTCCCAGTTTTTCTCAGGAGCAATTGCTTAATAAATCCTTTGTGCATAAATTCTCATTTCAGTTTCTGTTTCTGGGTAATGTAACCTAAGGAGGCCTCTTGTGCTTAAAATGTTTTAAAATGCTTAAAACCAACACAAATTGCATATCATACACATATGGAAACAAGTTAGTAACTCTCACAAAACAGTACATAAACTGTGTCCAGGTTAAGGAATAAAATATAAACTGAATATGAATGCACTGGTGGCATAGTGCCTAAGGCATTTGACTGCTAACCAGAAGGCTGGCAGTTCAAACCCACCAGCCACTCCTCAGAAGGAAGGTTGGGCAATCTACTTCCGTAGTGATACCACCTAGGAAACCTAAGGAAGGGTTGCTATGAGTCAGATCAGACTTGACGTCAGTGAGTTTGGGTTTTTTTTTTTTTTTTTTGGTTGGCATTATGAAGATACAGTCACCTGTATCACATGTGGCTACAAGCAAGTGAAACTCCTGAGGGAGGTGAGTTTGTGGGTTATAAGATAAATTACGTGAGCAGATTGAGGGGGTACAAAACAGCTCAGCCAGCATGCTTGTGTGGAGTTACATGTGAATGTCTTCAAAGTAGAGTTTATGCTTGGGGAGTTTTATAATATTTAGATGTGATCATTTTAGACCTAAATATCTGTAGAGTATATTATTGTGACAGTCACTGAACATGTCAATTTAGCTACTTCACTATGTAGCAATTTTGCTTTAAATTTACAAAGTGATGCCAGAAATAAATACCATAACCAACCATCCAATCTCTAACCCAAAGCATACTGTAAACCATGTTGAATCTCTCTGCCTACATGAATAAAATATTAATTATTTTTATAACATGTTGTTAAATGCTGTTGAGTTTATTTCTTCTCATAGTGAACTTATGTACAACAGAACAAAACCCTGCATGCTCCTGCACCATCCTCACAATTACTTCTCTGCTAAGCTCTGATTTCTTGGCATAAACTATTCAGGCAGGAAGGCAATGAGATGACATATATATATATAAAACCCTGAAAGAAAAAAAAGCAAATTACCAGCCAAGAATTATATATCCAGCAAAATTATCCCTTAAGTACAGTGGTGAAATAGGACATTTACTGATAAACAGAAATTAAAGGAGTTTGTAAAAACCAAGAAAGCTAAAAGGCATCCTTTGGACAGAGAACCAACAATGGCAGATAACAACCTGAAATTAAGGTACATGACAACATCATCCAGAAATCAACCTGGATATAGGAATATCAAATAAAATGAACCTACACAACTGAAAATAGGGAACCAGAGATGTCAACTACAAAGCAAAAAGGGGGAATACATGGTGCTATTACAGAATTTCCAAATGGAGAGGAAGTCAAGACGACATGAAGAAAGAATAGACTATTTGAAACTTGAAAAGATAATAATAAATTTCAGAATAACCTCAAAGAAAATTAATAAACTTTGTCACCAAAATAAAAATGATAAAATCATAAAGGCTCAGTAAACACCGAAACAACAGCAACAAAGGAAATGATAAGAAATCTGTAAGCAAAATGAACTAAGCACAGAAAAATTAATGGAGCAAAGAAACCATCAATATCACACACACACAGCACACACACACTTCCCATAGCAAAATGACAACAGTATATTCATATCTATTGATAATTATACTGAATGTAAATGGATTAAATTTACAAGTCACAAGTCACAAGTCAAGAGACAGAGCATAGCCAAGTAGATAAGAAAGAAAACATGATGACCCATGAGCATGCTGTTTACAAGAGGCATGCATTAGATACAAAGACAAAATAAACTAAAAATCAAATAATGACAACCAAAAAAAAAATTAATAGCAATATTAATTTCTGATAAAATAGACATTAAGCCAACAACCAGCAAAAGACACAAGGATAGACATTATATAATTATTAAAAGGTCAGTACAACATTAGGACATAATCATAATAAAAATATCTTTGTAACAAATGAAAGGACCCAAAATGCATAAAACAAACTAGAAAGGAATTGAAAAGAGAAACAGACAACTTCATAATAATAGTGGGAGACTATAATACAACACTTTTTATGAAGGACAGAACAACTAGAGAGAAACTCATCAAAGATACAGAAGATCTAAACACCACAATCAACAAAGTAGACTTCATCCAACAAAAGCACAGTATACATTCTGTTCCAGTGCACATGGAACTTTCTCCAGAATAGACCATGTGTTAAGCCACAAAGCAAGTTTCAATAAATTTTAAAACACTGAAATACTATAAAGTAAGTCTTAGTGCGATTGTGAACATACCTTCTCAGATCACAATACTATAAAGTTAGAAATCAATGGAAGGAAGATCAAGGGAAAAAATATCAGATACATGGAAACTGAATAACACTCTGCTTAAAAGCAACTAGGTAACAGAAGAAATAAAAAAGGAAACAAAATAATTCCTTGAATCAAATGAGAATGAAAACATAACAGACCAAAATCTCTGGGACACAGCAAAAGCAGGGCTTAGAGGACAATTTGAATCAATAAAGGTACAAATAAAAAAAAAAAAAAAAAAGAGAGGAGTTCTGGTAGTGTAGTGCCTAAGGCACTTGATTGCTAACCAGAAGGCTGGGGGTACAAATAAAAAAAAAAAAAAAAAAGAGAGAGAGAGAAACCAACAAAGTCTACGTCTTAACTCAACATCTCCAACAATTAGAAAAAGAACAAAGGAAGCCTGAAGTCATCAGAAGAAAGGAAATAATAAACATTTGAGCAGAAATAAATGAAATAGACAATAGAAATACTAGAAAGCATTAATATGGCTAGAAATTTTTTCTTTGAAAATATTAATAAAATTGACAAATCAATGGCAAATTTAACAAAGGAAAGGAAGAAGATGGGAATAACACAAATAAGAAACTGGTTATATTACCACAGAACCAATTGAAATAAAAAGAATAATAACAGAATACTATGAAGAATTATACTCCAACAAACTTGAAAACACAAAGGAACAGGTCAGAAAAAAGAGAAAAATTCCTAACAACAAAAAAATGTTCTAGCCCAGATCTTTACTGAAAAATTCTACCAAACACCTGTAGAAGATGTGACACCTATTCTAATCAAACTATTCTAGGATATAGAAAAAAGTGGAAGGATCAAATATTCCCAAACTCATTCTATGTAGCAAGCATAACCCTTATACAAAAGCCAGGAAAAGACACCACTTTAAAGGAAAATTATGGACCAATATCCCTCATGAACATAGATACAAAAATTCTTAGTAAAATCCTGGTCAATAGAAACCAATTAAATATCAAAAATATAATACATCATGACCAAGTGGGATTTATACCAGGTATGCAAGGGTGGTTCAACATTCAGAAAAGAATCAACATAATCTATCTCATAAATAAAAGACAGAAAAAGAACCACATGGTTATATCAATCAATGCAGAAACGATATTTGATGAAATCCAATACATAGTCTTCATAAAAATTCTCATTAAAATAGAAATAGAAAGAAAATTCATCAACATAATTAAGGACATATACACAAAACCAATGTCCAACATTATTTTCAATGGAGAAAGATTAAAACCATTCCCCTTAAAAAATGGTAACCAGACATCACCATCCTTTTCAGTATTGTACTGGAAGTCTTAGCCAGAGTAATAAAGCAAGAAAGGAAAAGAAAAGGTATCCAAATTAGCAGAGAAGTGGTAAAATTATCTCTATTTGCAGATGATATGATCCTATGCATAGAAAATCCCAGAGACTTGATAAGAAAACTACTGGAACTAATTGAAGGATGTAGTAAAGTGGGAGAGTACAAGGTCAACATACAAAATTCAGTCAGTTTCCTCTACACTAACAAAGATAACCCTGAAAAGGAAATCCAGAAAAACAATACCATTTACAATAGCTACCCAAAAGGAGAAATACTTAGGAATAAAACTAATCAGAAATATAAAAGACCTGTACAAAGAAAACTGCAAAACATTACTACAAGAAGCCAAATGAGACCTACATAAATGGAAGACAAAACTATGCTCACAGATAGGAAGACTTAGCTTTGTGATAATGTCAATGTTACTCAAAGTGATCTACAGATATAATACAATCCTGATGCAAATTCTACCATCATTCTTCAAAGAGATGGAAAAACTAATCACCAACTTCATACGGAAAAGATGGAGACCCCAGATAAGCAAAGCACTATTGAAGAATTACAGTGCAGGAAGGCTCACACTCCCTCATTCCAAAACCTACTATAGAGCTATGGTAGTCAAAACAGCCTGGTATTGGTACAATAAGAGATTCATAGACTAATGGAACAGAATTGAGAATCAAGAAGTGAATGCAGGCATCTACAGACAGCTGCTCTTTGAACCATTAAAAGGGCAAGAGATAGTCTCTATATCAAATGGTACTTGCAAAACTTGATAATTCATTTGCAGAAAAATAAAACAAGATTCATATCTCTCACTGTATGTAAAAACTAACTTCTTAGGCATCAAAGACCTAAAAAAAAAAAAAAAAAAAAACGAAAACTAATAAAAATGATCATCAAAGAAAACAATAGGAGTAAACTTAGGGGTCCAATTACATGGCATAAATCCACACCAATCATAACTAAAAATGCACAAACAGTATAAGGTAAACTAGAAGACTGGAACTTCCTAAAAATTAAACATTTATGCACATCAAAAGACTTCAATAAAAGAGCAAAGAGAGAACATGCAGATAGGGGTAAAAATTTGCTAAGATTTACAGAGAACTTAAACTCTTCAACAGCATAAAGGTAAATGATCCAATTGAAAAATGTGCAGAGGGCATGAACAGACACTTCACCAAAGAAGACATTCAAGTGGCTAACAAACACATGAAGAAATACTTGTGATCATGAGTCATTTAAGAGATGGAAATCAAAACAACAAAGAGATACCATCTCACTTGAGCATTAATAGCAAATTTCAAAGAAAAAGAAAATAAATACTGGTGAGAGTGTGGAGAAACTGGAACCCTCAGACACTCCTATTGGGACTAAAATGATGAATTCACTGTGGAAAATGGTAAGACACTTCCTTAAAAAGTTGGAAGTAGAAATACCATATGATCCAGCAATCCTACTTGAGGTATATATCCTAGAAAAATTAGAGTCGTGACATGAATAGATATATTCACACTCATGTTAATTGCAGCATTATTCACAGTAGCAAAATGATGGAAATAGCATAAGTGCCCACCAAAGGATGAATGGATAAACAATCTATAGTTCATACACAATGGAATACTACATAAAGTTAAAGAATAATGATGAGTCTGTGAAACACTTCATAAGGTGGATGAACCTGGAGGACATAATGGTGATTAAAATTAATCAATCACTGAAGGACAAATATTGTATGAGACCACAACTGCAAAAAGTCAAGAAATGAATTTCACAAAGAAAGAAACATTCTTTGAAAGTAATCAGGGGCGGAAGAGAAAAGGAGAGCAAATCACTAAGTAGAGGATAACTTGGATTAACTATAAGGCAATAAACAGTAAGGGGGAGGTCAACACAAAATGATCAAGGCAAAGGAAGACCCTGAGAGAAACATGACAGTTATAGGTAACAAAGGTAAATACAATTAAATATTAATTTAATTAATCCCACACTAGCAGTAATAACAATAATCTACAGGTGGATACGCAGATAGACACACAAGCTGAATAGTGTTGGGTGTGAGAATGGGACTACACATAGGAATATATATACACACTTGACATACATATCTCTATGTGCTGTAAATATGTCCATCAACATAGTAGAGCACACAGTGGGCAAAGTTTTGAAAACTTCTTAGCCATATCCAAAACTTTGAGGAAATGAGTTGCTGGGCTGGGGGCACAGGATCTTAGTCTTGGGCAACACTAAGGTCAATTGGCATAGTAGAGTCCACAATGACAATGTTCTACATCCTACTTTGGGAGTAGCAATGGTGGTCTTAAAAGTTTTGAGTGGCCATGTATGGTGCAACTATTGGTCTCTCTTTGTCCGGAGTGAAGAAGAGTAAAAAAATGAAGGAGATATGGAAACAATTAGTCCAAAGAATTAATGGACCACATGAATCCCAGTATCCACAATGCTGAGACCAGAAGAATGATATGATGTCCAGCTATCATTGCTGACTGCTCTGAAAGTGACCACAATAGGTCCTGGATAGCGTGGAAGAAAAATATAGAACAAAACTCAAAATCCTCAAAAAGACCAGGCTTACTAGTATGATAGAGACTGGTGGTCTTTAGACACCCTTTAAGCTTGGAAATGAATCCACCCTTGTGGCTCAACTTTTAGTCAAATAATAGAAGTATAAGTTAAACAATAACACCAGGGAGGACACACTCCTTAGAATAATCAACCACCCAAGATCAAAAGGGCAGCATTTGCCCAGGGATAAAGCTCAGAAGGCAAGACATGACAGGAAAGAAGGACTAATGGAGACAAGGCGAGAGTGAGAAAAGTGTTGTTACATTGTGGGGATTACAATCAATGCAACAAAAGTAAATGTGTATTAATTATTGAATAGAAAACAAATTTGCTCTGTAAACTCTCACCCAAGGATTGGGCAATATTTCATTCTGTTATACACAAGGTTGCCATGAGCTGGAGTTGACTAGACAGCAAATAACAGCAGCAGAATAAATAATAGGGAAATTCAGGCAATTGTGTAGAGATCTCAGTGGGTCAGGTACATACAGTGGATATCAGGGTTCCTTTTACTGGGCTGTTTCTAACCAAGATAGCTTAGAACCAGGATTTTCTGAAACTTTGTCCAATGCTCTTTTCTATTATTTAAACATGGCTGAAAATGCTCAAATATGGCCCAGAAAAATGGATGAAACCTTTTGAAAAATTATCTTCATTGCTGTTCTAGACTGGGATGCCCACAATATTAGCATATTCTTTAATAAAGAATTTGCTGAATATAACCAGGTGTAATGTAGTAGTTGTAGGGGCATGAGAAACTGCCTAACTTAATGAGGAGATTGAGAGATGAGAATAAAGACCTGGGATTCCTATGCTTTGGAAGTCATACACATCCACTCTCCACCTCTTTTATCAATTCTGGTACCACCCATCCCTTCTCTGGTAGATTTGATATTTTATCCCAATGGCCCCAGAGAACTCATAGATTGTACTTAGAATTACGGGGTTTATTAGAGAAGTAATGGGATTCCCTAATAATTTATCAGGCTACAATTCAGGATCAGGATCAACTTGGAAGTAATAAGCTACAGGATACAGTTCGTCAGTTAGGAAAACTTCCAACCTGGACAACACTCAGCTTCTTCTTGGCAGTGACTGCGGGTAGGCCTTGCTCTTGGCTCCTGCTGCCAGCCCCTGGTTAGACTTAGGCTTTGTCTCCAGCCCCATTTGGGCATTTGTTACAGCTCTTTTGGCTCCACCATCAAGTGCTAGGAGGCATACCTCTGCACAAGAAAGCCTCCTGCTAGATTGTGCTCAGCTCTTTCACTCCACAGGTTGACAAGCCAGCTTCCCAAAGACACACAACTGTCTCGCACTGTGGATTGGTAATCTCATTACAGGCATCTCTCTTCATTGCCTAGACTGCTGTTGCACCTTCTTGTTTTGTCTTGTGCCATCTCTAATGTTACAGCTCTCTCTGTCTCTTAGATCTAGGAGGTTCTCATTGCAAGGAACTGATACTGTTTGATGGTATCCCTCAGCCTTTGTGGGATTGGCTCTTTTATAAGGCTACTCCTCCAACAAAGCCACAAACTGACCAGTCCTCTTGGTAGGCTGCAGACACCTTATTTGCATAGTAAATGACTGATCTCTGCAATAGTTTTGCATATCTTATTTGCAAAGTAAACTGTCCAATTCCTGCAAGATTGTCGCCTGGCTAATCAATTTGTCAGAACGATCAACTCACGATTAGAAAGACCATATGTAAGGAGAAATCTGTTGCATTGCAGAAGACCACGGTAATCAATGACCAGCTTTGCAGTAAGCACTTTGGGGTTTTACTACTTGTAGTTTTTATCTCTCTCTTTGTCCTAAATCATTCCTTGGCCTTGAACACTCTGCTTTCCCTAAGATACTTCAGTCTATAATACAAGTGTCTCTTCTGCTGCTGCTGAAATTCTACATTTCATCAAATATTATGTTCCTCATCCCAAAACAAGATGATCCAAGAGTGACCTTGTTGGTGGCCTGATAATTTAAAGGTCTTGTGTTTGCTTCCTGCTTTGATTACTTTCTCTGAGAGCTGGGTATTAGAATAAAATTGTAATCCTAAGGAGCAAGTGTTTAGCTCTGAAAAAGAGACACTTTCCATGTGGCCTGTTGTCTAAGGAAATTGCTTAGTGTCTGTGCCCTCAGATGGATGAGTAAAGGAAATTGAAAAGGCTTTTGCCTTGTTTGGATTGATAAGGGGCACTGGGTGTGTGGGCATTGTTCACTGTCAAACTTTGCAGATACAGACTTTGGGAGAGTGGTTCTGGAGAGATGAGTGGATGTTCTTTCTTGTGATCATTTAAAAACTAAAACCGCAAATGTTATTACTGGTCTCCAAGGCATTTGAATCAATCAATTAGTTTAAAATCTTAGTCAGTAGTGTGCTGTGGGTCTGAATGAGAGCTTAACTCTTCTGATGATGGAGGAGAATAATGACAGTAGGCGATGTCTCCCTAAAAGTAGTGAAGACCCTCCAAATATATAGAAATCAGGAGGGTAGCATCTGTCTTTTTGCATTTTCCACTAAGAGAACACATTTTTTTTTTTTTTA
>NW_006922087.1:203083-228860 GCF_000298275.1 Orycteropus afer afer | reverse complement strand
TTTTTTTTTTTTTTTAAATGATTTTGAGTTTTCTTCTACATTGTTGTCCCACCCTATCCAGGGTTGCTTACATAGATCCCTGTCTAAGTGGTTGACAGTGGTAGCTGGGCACCATCTAGTTCTTCTGGTCTCATAGTCACACAGGCTGAGGATCACATGGTGTATCAGTCACTTGGACTGATTGTTTCCGTGAATCTTTGGGTTTCTTCTTTCTCCTTTGGTCTGGACAAGGAAAGACCTATCATTGCATCTAGATGGCAGCTTGCAAATTTTTAAGATTCTAGTCACTACTCACCAAAGTAGGGTGTGGAACAATGTATTGTGTACTATATTATGCCAGTTGAGTTTAATGTCCCCTGTGATCATGGTCCTGAGCCCACACTTCCAACTATTTGCTCCCTCTGGGTAACAGGCTGAGCCAAGAAGTGACTACAATCTTGTCCCTTGTCAGCTGTACTATATGCCTAGGAATTGTACAGAACATACAAATACACTTACAGAAACATTGTCTGCTGACTCTATACATGGTCATGAACACACTACCCCCTGCATAGAAATACCTAATTGTTCAGCTTGTCCACCCAATTATCCACCCATAGATCAATGTTTGCCTTCACTGACAATGCAGTACCATATGTGCAAAAGGGTTGATCTTTATTGTCTGTACCTTCCATCCACCTGTCTACGTCTTCCTCTTCCTCAATGCCACCATGTTGATAACTCACACTTAGTACATTGCCCTTCTCTTCATCCAAATCAATACTTGTATTTGCCTATCTAATGCAAAGATACCAAAAAGATGTTTACTTGTGTTTTATTGACTATGAAAAGGCATTTGATTGTGTGGAGCATGGCAAATTGTAGATAACATTGAGAAGAATGGGAATTCCAAAACACTTGAGTGTACTCATGAGAAACCTTTACATTGGCCAGGAGCCTGTTCAAACAGAACAAGGGAACACTGCATGGTTTAAAATCAAGGTGGGAATGTATCAGGGTTGCATTCTTTTCCCACACTTATTCAATCTATATGCTGAGCAAATAATCCGAGAAGCTGGAATATGAAGAAAAACAGCATCAAGATTGGAGGAAGAATCATTAACAACCTGCGATATGCTGATGACACAACTTTACTTGCTGAAAGTGAGGATGACTTGAGGAACTTTCTGATGAAGATAAAAGAATACAGTCTGTAGTATGGATTACATCTCAATATAAAGAAAACAAAAATCCTCACAACTGGACCTATAAGCAGCATCATGATAAATGGAGAAAAGATTAAGGTTGTCAAAGAATTTATGTTGCTTGTTTCTACAATCAACTCCAATGGAAGCAGCAGTCAGGACATTAGATGGTGTACAGCACTGGGCAAGTCAACTTCAAAGGAACTTTTTCAAGTGCTGAGGAGCAAAGATGTCTCCTTGAGGTGCACCTGACACTAGCCATAGTATTTTCAATTGCCTCATATGCATGTGAGAGTTGGACAATGAATAAGGAAGACCAAAGAAGAGTTGATGCTTTTGAGTTATGGTGCTGGCAAAGAATACTGAAAGTACTGTGGACTGCTAAGAGAACTAATAGATCTGTCCTGGAGGAAGTGCAGCCAGAATGCTCCTTGGAAGTGAGAATGGCCAGACTTCATCTCACCTACTTTGGTCATGTTGTCAGAAGGGACCATTCCCTGGAGAAGGATGTCATGCTTGGTAAGGTGGAGGGTCAACAAAAGAGGGGAAGGCAGTTCATGAGATGGATTGACCCTGTGGCTGTGGCTATGGGCTCAAGTATAGCAAGGATCATGGAGCTGATGCAGGATCAGGTGGTGTTTCATTCTGCTGTGCATAGGGTCACTATGAGTCAGAAATGACTCAATAGCACCTAACAGCAACAACAAAAAAAACTATCTAACAGTGTTCTCTCCCCTCCCCTTCCAGTCCTGGTAACCAACAAAGAAAATTTCCTTCCATATATAAACCCTACCTTGACTTTTTACAATAATGGACTAATATAATATTTGTCCTTCTATGATTGACTGATTTCACTCACATAATGTCTTCTAAGTTCATCCACATTATGTGGTGTTTTGCAGATTCTATATTATTCTTTAGGGTTGCATAGTATTCCACCGAGTGTATGTATCATAGTTAGGTTATCCATTCTTCTGTTGATTGGCACTTAGGTGGTTTCCATCTTTTTGCTGTTGTAAATAGTGCTGCAATGAACACGGGTGTGCATATATCTGTTCTTGTACTGGCTCTCACTTCTGTGGGATATATATCTAGTAATGGAATTGCTGGGTCAAATGGTATTTCTAATCCCAACTTTTTAAGGAATCACCATATTGCTTTCCATAGTGGTTGTATCATCTGATAGTCCCACCAACAGTGTATGAGAGTCCCAATCTCTCCACATCCTCACCAGCATTTGTTATTTTGAACTTTGCTTCTTGTGCTGGGACAAGATAGTATGAGAATACTTTTTTACTTTTTTTTTTTTTTTTAAGGCACCAGAATTGAGAAATTGCTTTAAATATGGATAAAATAAACAAAAATTTACATTAAAAAATGTATTTCAGAAGAGGGCTACATCTTTGTCTTGAGTTACTTTGAGCTTTTGCAGTTCACCAAGTTGGTCCACACTGAAACTTGCATCTTGTGGAAACTTGAGGACTTTTATAGACCTTGGAAGAACTTTCAGTATGAAAAACTATCTTCTGTTTTGGGGCTTGCAAACAAACCAAGTCTAGGCTTTGTCAGTGCTCTAGTGGCTATTTCTGCATAATAAACCACCACAAAATTTAAAGGTATAAAACAACCATTTATTATGGTCATAGAGTCCATGGGTCAGGAATTTGGACAGTGCACAGCAGGAAAGTCTTGTCTCTTCTCTACAAAGTCTGGGGCCACAGTGGGAAGATTCAAAGAGAGTGACAAGGTAGTTCAGGACTTTAATCACATGGAGGTATCTTTACACACACATCTTGTGGCTTTTGCTGGTTGTTGGTTGGGATGTCAGCTGGGCTGTTTGGCAGAACACTTACACATGGGAACCTCATCTAGGTTACCTATGTGGGCTAGTTTGAGTGAATATGTTCTACTTTTCAAAGTATCAGAGTCCTGGATCTGGCCAGTTGATTCTAGATCCAATGCCACCTTCATTTATAAAAAATCTTAATTCAGGAATTCCAATTTCCTTCTTAACAGTTAAATCTCAGACAAAACAGATACACATGTATTGAAATGAATTAAGACTTGTTGCAGCTCCTTTAGCAATGACATTCATGCTCTGAGAACATTTGGAATGTTACCAACCAAGAAGCTCTTGAAGATCTAAAACATCTTAAGCTTTTTGAATATGCATAAAAAACAATTATAATAATGCTAGGCAAAGAGAAGAGGGCAGACGGAACTGGTGGACTTACAATGCCACAAAACTGATGGTCTCTTGATCCAGAACCCTAAGAATAAAACAGATTACACAGTCTTACTGTTGTCAGGAAAGTGACATGGAAGTTTCGTGATTGATTGGCCCAATCTTAGTCCACATGTTTTCCATAAGTTCGAAGGAGATGGAGTAAGGAAAGAGAGGAAAGGTCTGACTGAGAACAAATAACTTTAGGGAACCCTAGATTTTTGCTCTTGTAGCATAGTGCCTAAGGCACTTGGCTGCTAACCAGAAGGCTGGCAGTTCAAACTCACCAGCCACTCCTCGGAAGGAAGGTTGGGCAATCTACTTCTGTAGTGATACCACCACGGAAACCCAAGGAGGGGTCGCTATGAGTTGAGTCTGACTCGATGGCACATAACAACAGCAACAACAACAACAACAACAGATTTTTGCTGAAGATAATTAAAAATCAGTTGCCACAGTACATTGTCAGGCAATTGTCAGAAATTAAAGTCAGATTCAGAAGAGGACATGGAATGAGAGATATCATTGCTGATGTTATATGGATCTTGGCTGAAAGCAAAGAATACCAGAAAGATGTTTATCTGTTTTATTGACTGTGCAAGAGCATTTGACTGTGTGTATCATAACAAATTATGGGTGATATTGCAAAGAATGGGAATTTCAAAGCACTTAAATGTGCTTCTGAGGAATCTGCACATACACCAAGAGACAGTCATTCCAACGGAACAAGGAGATACCAGGTGTATTAAAATCATGAAAGGTGTGTTTCAAGGTTACATGCTTTACTGTATTAACTGAATTTGTATTTTTGTTGTTATGTGCCATCGAGTCGGACCCGACTCATAGCAACCCCTCCTTGGGTTTCCGAGGCAGTGTCACTACGGAAGCAGATTGCCCCATCTTCCTTCCGAGGAGCAAATAAGCTGAAAACGTGAGCTATGTGAAGAAGAACACAGTATCAGGACTGGAGGGAGACTCGTTAACAACCTGTGATAAGTACATTTGCTTGCTGAAAGTGAAGAAGACTTACTAATGAAGATCAAAAGGCTACATACAGCCTTCAGTATGGATTACCCCTCAACATAAAGAAAACAAAAATCCTTACAACTGGACCAATAAGCAACATGATGATAAATGGAGAAAAGATTGAAGTTGTCAAGGATTTCATTTTACTTGGATCCACAATCAGCACTCATGCAAGCAGCGGTTAAGAAGTCAAATGAAGTGCTGCATTGAGTAAAGACCTCTTCAAAATGTTTAAGAGCAAAGTTGTCACTTTGAAGACTGAGGTGAGCCTGATCCAAGCTGTGGTCTCTTGAATATCCTCATATGCATGTGAAAACTATGCAATGAATAAGGAATAAAGCAAAAAAAAAAAAAAGAAGAAGAAGAGAAAAAGGTACATTTGAATTGTGGTGTTGGCAAAAAATACTGAATGTGCAATGAACTACAGGAATGAACAAATCTGTCTCGGAGGAAGTACAGCCAGAATGCTCTTTCGAAATGAGAATGGCCAGAGTTTGTGTCTTGTACTTTGATTATGCTGTCAGAAGGGACCAATCCCTGGAAAAACATATCATGCTTAGTAAAGTAGAGAGTTAGTGAAAAAGGGGAAGACCCTTAACAAGATGGATTTATTCAGTGGCTGTGACAATGGGCTCAAGCATGGCAATAATTGTGAGGATAGTGCAGGGCTGAGCAGTGTTTCTTTCTGTTGTATATAGGATCACTGTGAGTTCGAACTGACTAAATGGTACCTAACAACAACACAACAACAAATTAAGCCATTCAAATGACTGAAGTATCTGGGCTCTTCTTCAAAAGCACCTATTTAATTTATTCTATTGAATGTTCTCTGAGAGACAGTATCTAAATATAATTATTATATTCTCTTTGAGAAAAGTAGATTTATGGATCTAAGAGTTTTACACAGATACATCTACACACACATATGTTCACACACATTCCTTAAATGTTTTGAGACAACTGTTTCAGTATAAGGAAAAGACAATCTCAGAAAAGAGACTTCTAAAGGAAAATAGTGGGATCAATTCCCAACATCAACCTGTACTGTATGAGAAATCATGGGTTTACCATCTGTTTTCAAGTCAAGGAGCAGTGATGATTAATGACGGTGGCATCCTGACTGTTTACAGAATGCTTCATTAAGTTTTTCCAGGTGCACAGTAAACATGGCATTTTACAGCAAACACAGTTCAACTACTCCAGCATATGAGAATCAAGTGAGACATGTTGGCTGCCACTGTGTACACGTCTGGTCTGTAGGCTTAAAAGACCCTCAGGAGCTGGTGCCTTGGGGCTTGGATCTCAGACATTTGAATGTTTGGGGACAGCTCATCCATCCTTTTAAAAAAATAAATGCCATTTCAAAAAATGACCTTGCTTCATATAAAACTAGTTTTGATGAAAAATAAACTGAATAAAATATTTATTTCCTTCAGATAGTTCCTGTGACAGCTTATCTTTACTCTTTTGAAAGATTGTGTAAAGTTGCATAGTCTACTGATCTCCAAAACTTAGGGGAATCTATAGCCTTCCAAATCCATCTCTTTAACTTCAAAATAGCTTCTGAATTCATTGGCAAAGTGGAGATACCATGTAACTGAAAGAATTACATGAATTTACATATTTAAAAGGTATTTATCATCACTACTGCAATATACAAGGGAGCTCTGGTAGCATAGTGGCTAAGGCACTTGACTGCTAACCAGAAAGCTGGCGGTTCAAACCCACCAGCCACTCCTTGGAAGGAAGATGGGACAATCTACTTCTGTAGGGATACTGCCTTGGAAACTCAAGGAGGGGTCACTATGAGTCGGGTCTGACTCGACGGCACATAACAACAACAACTTAAAAATGGGGGTAGTGATGACTTCAGTAGTATTATTATTGCTTTCAAGAGACCTGGGTTTGATTTCTGGCCAATGTATATCATGTGCAGCCACGACTTGCCAGTCAGTGGATGTTTGTGTGTTGCAATGATGCTAAGTAGATTTTAGCAGAGCTTCCAGACTAAGATGGACTAGGAAGAAAATTCTGTCGATCTCCTTCTGAAAATTAGCCAATGAAAACCCTGCAGATCACAACAGTCCACTCTGCAACCAATCATGTGGATGGCACAAGACCTAGCAACATTTTGTTCCACTGTGCATGAGGTTGCCATGATTTGGAGGCCAGCTCAATGGCAGCTAACAACAATAACAAGAACAACTTAAATATAAAGAAGTTCTTGTATTATGATTTCATAATCAGTACAAGTAAACTAACAGTCTGCACTTTTGGAGAATATGGCAGAAGAGTCAGTAAATTTTTGCCTCAGAAAGTGGCAAGACAAAGTTCATAAAACATCCAGTGTGTCATAAATTCCACACACTGTTGGTTTGGAAGGTGCTACACAACTGGCTTGTGTGCTCTTTAGCCACATGCACTTGTTTATCATACCATCAATTCTATCCCCTTCAAATGCAGCCCATAAACTAGCTATTAAGAACTCTACTTTATATATCACTGTTAAAAAAATTGAAAGTTACATTTTTAATCTATGGTCATATTAGGAAGAGTATTCATATCCTCATGGAAAAGATATGATTTGGGAATATAAAGTTTTATCAATCATTGCCTCTGTAAAGCTCAAAGTGCCAGAATGTTCCTTAGAAGTGGGAATAGTCAGTCTTCATCTCACCTAGTTTGGTCATGTTTTCAGAAGGAACCAGTCCCTGGAGAAGAATATCATGCTTGGTGAAATAAAGGGTCAGTGAAAAAAGAGAAGTCCCTCAATGAGATGGATTTGATAAAGTGGCTACAATGATGGGTTCAAGCAGAGCAATGGTTGTGAGGATGGCTCAGGACTGGGCAGTGTTTCATTCTGTTGTAGATAGGGTCACTATGAGTCAGAGCTGAATCTATAGCACCTAACAAAAAACTCAATGCATCATTACCTACAAACAAGACAAGTAATACCTTCATCCCTGTGCAGCTAAAATGTTAGTAGAGGAACACTGATTTATTGCACAAAACTAAGATATAAAGCAATTAACTCAACCTTCTCCTGACAATCAATGGATTTTTCATATTATCTATGATGTCAGAGTACCAAGTATAGAAGCAAAGAACCAAATACATTCCATGTACCCTAAAGTAATCCCATCACAACTCAATATTTATGTAATTGACTCAACTCTCAACTCTAAAAACTAATGTCATCATTAGCCAAACATAGAGTGAACTAGGCTTCTTGTTCCCTTCATGTGAATTCTTTAGAAGGACGAGAGAGAAGACTGAGTGGAAAGAAGAATTAAGATGAGAATCTGGGAAAGCCAAGATCAGACGAGCTCTACATTTCAGGATATTGATGTGGCCAGGACCAAGACTTCCTGGCTACTTTTTGTACATCCAATGCCCACAGACACCATAGGAATAAGTGAAATGACATCTCAAGGACATAGTGCAACATTGTTATTAGATTCCTAGGGCTACTGTGACATATTACCACAAACTGGATGGCTGAAAACAACAAAAATTTATTCTCTCATAGTTCTGGAGGCCAGGGATTTGAAATCAAGGTGTGAGTAAACTCTCTGGGGAATAATTCTTTGCTTTTTCCAGATTCTGTTGGCTGCCCTGGTACTCTTTAGCTGTGGCCACTTCTCTCTCTCTTCTATCTTCACATTGCCTTCTCTTCTGTGTGTATATCTCAAAATTCCCTCTGTCTTTCTCTTATATGTATCTGCCCAGATAATCTAGGGTAAATTTTCCTCTCCAGATCCTTTATTTAATTATATCTTCTTCCATATAAGCTAATATTTATACTTTCTTCATATAAGGTAATATTCAAAGGGGTCTGGGAATTAGGACATGGACATATCTTTTGGAGGCCACCATTCAGCCCACTACAAGCAATTTTTACAATCATTTGCTAAGTGAAATTCCCTCTGTTACCACAACAGCCACACCCCATATTAAGTAAGGGAAAATCATGAAAAATAGGACAAATCAATTCTATTGCTGACTTATCTTTGCACTCAGATGATAGACAAATTATATTCCTTATCTGTGTGAGCATGTATGAAAAATTATTCAATTTTCTCACATAAAGGACACAATCTCCCAGAGAACTCACCCTCATTCCATAAGAGGAATCATCCTTTCCAACTTCCTCTCTCTCTTCTTCACTCATAGTGAAAGAACATATAATGCAGAAATTTGAGTTCTTCAAAGAAGAGGGAAGAAAAACAGAGACATTTGGAAAAAATTAGTGCACTAGTAGACCATGTGATTCTCAGCCTAAATGACCATAAGACCAGAACTAGATGGTGCCCAGATACCACTTGGAGGGGGATTGGTGCAGGAAATCCTGGATAGAGTGGGAGAACAGTGTGGAACAAAATTCAAAATAATAATAATAATAAAGACCAGATTTGCTGGTCTGATAGAACAGAAGGACAGTGTTTTCACAGGGAGATAGCTTGGGAGGTGGTAGTGCATAGGAGGGAAGGACCCAGGGAAGAGGTAACTAACTACAGGGTGGAACTGGGAAGAGAGAGTTGTTATATTGTGGGGAATTGGAGTCAATTTCATGAAACAAAATGTGTATGAATTGCTGTATGGAAAATGAATTTGCTCTGTAAACTTTCACCCAAATCACAGTATAAACTGAAATATATATATATATATATATATAAGCTCTTACCTTGGTCATAAATTATGTTAATGACAAGGTGACAAGGTGGCCCAAGACAAATAGATTATATCACCCTTGTCCTCTAATCCAGTGATTCTGACTGCAAGATTATTTTCATCCCAAATCAATAATTCAAGTCTATAAGTTTTCTAGGGCTGCCATAACAAAGTACAACAAATTGGATGGCTTTTAAGAACAGAAATGTATTGTCTTACAGTTACGGAGGCCAGTAGTCTGAATTCAGGGTGTTATTCAGAGGATTTAGGGGAAGATTATTCTTCATCTTCTCTATCTTTTTGGTGGCCCCAGTTGTTTTTTTACTTGTATTTGCAGCATAACTATGGTAACTATGGTAACATGACTGTCTTTATTCTATCTGTCCCTCCCTGTCTCTTCTCCTGTTATAGGACACCACTCAGAATGAATTAGGACCCACTCTACTCTGATATGACCTCATGTTATCTTAACTGATGACATCTTCAGAGACCCTATTTCCAAACAGGGTCACCTTCACAGGTAACAGGTGTTAGAACTTTGATATAAATTTTTGTGGGGCACGATTTAATCTAACACAACAAATATCTCAAAGATGTTGCTTATTTTAGGAAGCATTGGAGACCCATGGCTGGGCTGCTCCATGTCACAGAAAACTCAGGCAGGATCAAGGAGGGCTCAAGAAAAGAAATTGATTCCTTCATTTGAACCTGACATGGCTTTCAGCATCTAGAGAATGACAATCTGCCAAAGCAGCATTTCATTTTGAAGGCTTGGAAGCAGAGGAAATAAAAATAAGAGAAGATAAAATCAAACACTTAACCTATGGTTCTCACCAGCTAACCTTCTTTCATTTTTAAGAGAGGCAGCACTTTTGGGGAAGACAAGAGGAGTGTGGACCTTAGTTAAAAAGGACACCAATTCAGCAAATGAGAGAGAGGTAGAGAGATAGGCTGAGTCATAAAAATAAAGGGCTTTATCATTCAGTTTATGATGTCCTCAGGCATTCCTGTATGCTGTAGAGTGGACTGTGGCAGAACTTTACATAATCTAGGATTTTTTTTTTTTTTTTTTCTGGGAAAATGCAGAGATCTATATATATGTTGGGTAAGAAATATTAGCACCTTCAGGGCATGTTAAAGAGGTAAAGCAAAAATTTCCACATAAGGCTGTAAAATGAACTCACAGAAATCATAACTTTCTAAACATTAAAGCAATTCATTCTATAAATAATAACAACAACAAACTTTATTCAACCATTAATGTCCCAAGAGGTACTTTTAACCTTGAAACCAATTTATTTAGAATCTCAGCAAACAGGCCACTGGAAACCATCCCTACAGTGCTTAAGCTCACTCAACCCTCTCTACACTCAATTGTACAAGATCTCTGCCACAGCCTTTATACAACACAAATCTCTGTACTCCCTCCACCCTGAAGGTAGAATAACTAACAAGATGGTAGAAAATGACCCTCTCCTGTCTGTATGCTAAAGATTTCTAGATTTTCGTAATACAAGGGAAGAGAAACTCAGACTCAGAGCTCTTCCACTATACTGGTGAGTACCTTAGAATTATAGCATCACTAGGAGCTCTGGTGGCATAGTGCCTATGGCATTTGAGTGCTAACCAGAAGGCTGGCAGTTCAAACCCACCAGCCACTCCTCAGAAGGTAGGTTGGGCAATCTACTTCTGTAGAGATACTGCCTCTGAAACCCAAGGAGGGGTTGCTATGAGTTGGGTCTGACTTGATGACATGCGTGGTGTTGCATTATTAGACCTAGAAAATGACTTAGAGATAATTTTCTTTTTTTTAATTTCTCATTCTACAAATGAGGAAGTCAAGCCTCTGAAAAGTGACAAGACTAATCAAAGATCAAATGGCTAGGTTAGTGGTAAGTCAAGGGTTTAGAACCCATGTTTTCTGACTCCCCCTCCATTGCTCTTTGCACTACAGTACACTGCTCTGTAGTATATGATTTGAAAGTGTTTTTCCTAGGGAGTGAGAAGATTAAAACCTTGTTTAGTGCTTTTAGGCCATCCTAGAGATGGCCATATGATTTCCTCCTTTTTTTTTTTTCTTTTGGTAAAGTACATTCCATGCACTCACACAGCCCACTAACAAATTTCCCTAAAACATATCCATTGATGTGTAAGTTTCTGACCAGGAGATAATTATCTATTTTAATGCTTATGATGTTTTTCCTACAAAAAAGCTATTGCTACCAGCACACACAAAATTTAGACATTCATGTCCTGAACCTGGTAAGATTAAGATTCTGTTCATCACTTAAGACTTCCTGCTAGTAGGAAATATGTTTAAGAGACAGCAAGAACACAGGAAAAAGAATCTCAAGAGGAAAATAAATAAACATGGCAATTAATGTGACATGAAACCAAAATAAGAATATCTATTGTGAATAAGCAATATCACAAAGATATGGAAAAGCAGATAAAAAGCAGAATTTTTCTTTTTTTTCCACCAAACGGGAGGCTTTATTCTTTTGCCAACCAAGTCAAAACAACAAACTCACAGGGTATTGACAGTCGTATCCAATACAAAGCAAGACATTGGTTCTTTTAAACAAATGATCAGATTTAAAAAGATAACCACCCTAAAAATATAAAAAATAAAAAGATAAACGACCCTAGTCTATATTTCAGGAAGCCCTGGTGGTGCAGTGGTTAAAGTGCTTGGCTACAAACCTGATGGTCCATGGTTCAAACCCACCAGCTGCTCCACAAGAGAAAGATGTGGCACTCTGCTGCTATAAAGATGACACTCTTGGAAACCACACAGGGCAGTCCCACTCTGTCTTGCAGGATTGCTGAGTTGGAGTAGACTGGACGCCAGTGGGTTTAGTCTGTACCTCCATCTAACCATTGTCACCATTCACCCAGGAAAAGTTCTTGGTTCTCTCTTCATCATGTTCTTACATGTTCAGAAGCCTTTGTACAGGCAAGACACATGAACACCCATAACCCATCTTCAATCAGGCAGACTCTTCAGGGTACTGCTCAGATGTGACAAATTCCACAAGTCCTTCCCCTTCTTCTTCAGGAGTTGCTCACTCCATTCTCATAGAAGTGCCCTAATTTCACTTTTTTCTAAGGTACATCGCCTGTTTTACTGCAGTTACTTGCTTTAGGCATCTGAGTTCACTAGCCTACGTGGTTTAGGAGGGTAGATTCCATAGGTCTTGGTTTTCAGTGTAGGGCCCCAGCACTCAACACATAATGGGAGTTGAGTGAAATGTTTCCTCAACAAGTGAGTAATTTCATGTTTCCTTATACAAGCACCACTCCACAACAGAGTTCTTAAGAATAGAATTCAGTAAGCTTTCCAGTAAGCTACATTAATTCTCATCATCAGCTTTTTCTTATGCAGGCCCTGGCTAACAATCAAGGTTTAACAGTAAAATGTAAAGCATTCAGTGGGTTTAATGAATGAAATCCAGGGAAACATCTCTCTAGTGATCCCTAAGATTTTGAGAAACAAGACAACGTATAGTGGTGAATGTCTTTCTAAAGCTTGTCCGGTTTCTCACAAAAGCTGGACAACAGCCCAGCCAGGGGTGCTGTATCCACACCGCTGAAGAAGAATCATCTTCTAGCTCCCCGATGCACAGGTGACAAGACTGAAACGTTCTTTAAGGTTTAGAAATTGAATTCAATTTCTTCTGGGGGAAAAAAGGTTTTCTTAGGAAACAGTGTTTAGGTTTGTTCAAGGACTTAAACAAATCTCAGCTCACGGGACAGTTGTATAAAATGAAGAATTACAGAAATTATTGACCCAGAAAAATACTGTTTCCTAGTTTGTAGCTCACAGTTGTCCCTGTGTGCTGTCTGCTTTTTGGTGGCACTGTCATGGCTGAATAGGGGGCTGGGAGAGTCCTGACGCTGTATGAGTACCCTGACGGGATGAGACTGGGCCCAGAATGGGGAAGGCTGTGAATGCCAAACTAAGAGAGCTGAAGTTTACCCAGTGTTCAATGGGCGCCACTCAAAAATTCTCAGCAGAGAAATGAAAGACGGAGCTTGTTCTGTCTTGTTGCAGTGATGGGAGTAATGGTTTGTAGGTGGGGAAGATGAGGTAGGACGTGCAAGGTAACAGATCTTTTACTGGAACAATGGCCAGGAAAATATTTAGAAATGGATGGAAGTTACATTCAAAGAACTGACAGGGCCCAGCAGGAGGCTAGATAACAAGGGAGAGACTCAAGTTAGTGACACTTAGGTTATGGTGGGGGATCCCTGGCCAGTAGGGAGAAGGCAAGCCACCCAAGAGAAAAAGCTTACAACAAAAGGCAGAGCCCAAACTAGAACTCAGATCTCCTGATTCCCATCCAATTCTCTCTAAGGAGAGTGTTTTGAATTTGGTTTTCTGGAAATGAAGTTTGCAAATTGAAAATGCTAAGGATTAAGGGATAAAGTCTAGTTCTCATACCATACATTTATGCATGTTTCAGGGTATTTTTAGAAATCCAAAGATAGACAAAGATTGTGAGGAACAAATTTAGATGTTTTGTTTCATACAAAAAATAAAGTGATTAGAACTGAAATTAATTAGTATGGAGATGTAAGAGGGAGTGTTTATCAAGCCATCAAAATTTCCTGGTATATTTTACCATCATCTTACTATCAGCTCTTTGGAAATGGCTGACATGCTGGCAGGCACGATAGTGAGAAAAAAAAACAAGACCAAAGTCAAAATGCACTTAGATAAGACTGGTTCAAAGAAGCATGCCCTAGTTAAGTAGTACAACAGAAACCCAAAATGTTGTTGGAATAGTTGCTGTGTTTTCACTTCACTTGAGAAAAACAAAATCATCTGAAGAGTATCACATGAATTATGTTTCTCTAAATGTGTACATTCAGAGTAAGCTTATGTGTTTACAAGCAAAGAAGACCAAAAATGTCCAAGAAACAAGCAGTGGATTGAAGCAATCTATTCTGTCTTTTTTTCCCTTCCATGGCAGCTTTCTTGGGCTATACCATTCAAATAACTGAGTCTCTGACTCTGCATGTGCCAGTGTAGAGAATATCCATGATTACAGTGAATCCGCTTGCTTCTGCACCATAATATCTTCCGTAACACTTAGCATTATAATATGAGGTTTCAGAGAAGAGGGATTTTTGGTAAATTCTGCCAAATGAGCACGTATTATTACTAGGGTTCAAGGCAGACTGTTTTGTGCAAGTTTAATGTTGTTGTTGTTGTTGTTAAGTGCCGTCGAGTCATTTCCGACTCATAGTGACCCCATGCACAGCAGAACAAAACACTGCCCGATCCCGTGCCAGCCCCACAATCCCTGCTGTACTTGAGCCCATCATTGCAGCCACCATGTCAATCCATCTCGTTGAAGGCCTCCCCCTCTTTCGTTGACCCTCCACCCTACCAAGCATGACATCCTTCTCCAGGGAATGGTCCCTTCTGACAACATGACCAAAATAGGTGAGACGAAGTCTGGTCATTCTTGCTTCCAAGGAGTATTCTGGCTGCACTTCCTCCAGGACAGATCTGTTAGTTCTTTTAGCAGTCCATGGTACTTTCAGCATTCTTCGCCAGCACCACAACTCAAAAGCATCAACTCTTCTTCGGTCTTCCTTATTCATTGTCCAGCTCTCACATGCATACGAGGCAATTGGAAATATCATGGCTTGTGTCAGGCGCACCTTAGTCCTCAAGGAGATATCCTTGCTCCTCAGCACTTGATACAGTTCCTTCGCAGTTGACTTTCCCAATGCTACATGTCGTCTAATGTCCTGACTGCTGCTTCCGTTGGCATCGATTGTAGAACCAAGCAACGTGAATTCTTTGACAACCTCAATCTTCTCTCTATGTATTGTGATGCTGCTCATTGGTCCAGTTGTGAGGATTTTTGTTTTCTTTCTCTTGGGACATAATCCATACTGCAGACTGTATTCTTCAACCTTCATCAGTAGGTGCCTGAAGTCATCCTCACTTTCAGCAAGTAAAGTTGTATCATCTGCATATCTCAGGTTGTTAATGATTCTTCCTCCAATCCTTATACCACGTTTTTGTTCATATAGTCCAGCTTCTCCGATTATTTGCTCAGCGTATAGATTGAATAAGTGTGGAGAAAGAATACAACCCTGACACACTCCCTTCTTGATTTTAAACCATGTAGTGTCCCCTTGTTCTGTTCGAACGACAGCCTCCTGGTCAAGGTACAGATTCTTCATGAGTACATTCTTCTCAATGTTATCCATAATTTGTCATGATCCCCACAATCAAATGTCTTTGCATAGTCCATAAAACACAAGTAAACATCTTTCTGGTATTCTTTGCTTTAAGCCAAGATCCATCTGACAATAGCTATGATATCCCTTGTTCCACGTCCTCTTCTGAATCCGGCTTGAACCTCTGGAAGTTCTCTGTCAATATACTGCTGCAAACGTTTCTGAATTATCTTCAGTAAGATCTTACTTGTGTGCGATATTAATGATATTGTTCTATAATTTCCACATTCTGTGAGATCACCTTTCTTTGGAATGGGCACAAGTATGGATCTCTTCCAGTAAGTTGGCCAGGTAGCTGTCTTCCAAATCTCTTGGCATAACTGAGTGGGTGCCTCCAATGGGGCATCTGTTTGTTGAAATATCTCAATATGTATGCCATCAATCACCAGAAGCTTGTTCTTCACCAGTTCTTTCATTGCAGCTTTGACTTCTTCCTTCATTACCATTGGTTCTAGATCATATGCCACTTCCTGAAATGGATGAAGATCGATCAGTTCTTTTTGGTACAGTGACTCTGTGTATTCCTGCCATCTTCTCTTGATGTTTCCTGCATCATTCAATATTTTGCCCATAGGATCTCTCAATATTGCAACTCGAGGCTTCAATTTTTTCTTCAGTTCTTTCAGTTGGAGAAATGCCGAGCGTGTTCTTCCCTTTTGGTTTTCAGACTCCAGGTCTTTGCACGTTTCATTATAGTAATTGGCTTTGTCTACTCGAGCTGTTCTTTGAAATCTTCTGTTCAGCCCTTTTACCTTTTCATTTCTTCCATTTGCTTTAGCTATTCTCCGCTCAAGGGCAAGGTTCAGAGTCTCTTCTGTCATCCACTTTGGTCTTCTCTTCTTTTCTTGTCTTTTTAGTGATCTCTTGCTTTCTTCATGGATAATGTTCTTGATATCTTCCCATAATTCATCTGGCTTTCGGTTGTTGGTGTTCAGTGCATCAAATCTATTCTTTAGATGATCTCTAAATTCAGGAGGGATATATTCAAAATCATACTTTGGCTCTCTTGGACTTGTTTTAATTTAATTTACAGGTGAGGAGAAACAACTCAGCGACGCCCAAAGTAGCCAGTGGGAAGAGCAGGAGAAAGGGGATTAAAAGCCAGGAAGACAGACAGAGGTACAGTCAGCCACAGGGACCCAGTTGGAGGTGATGCAAGAGGTCTCCAACAGCAAGACAAACTTGTCTGTCAGTCTGTCCTACTGTGGTGACATGTAGACTTGAGTTTTGAGGCTGAGCCTCTGGTGTTTAAAACCCAGCGAGATGCACCTGGTGCACAGGTAACAGCCCAACTTGTAGACTGAGACAGACTAGGAAGAAGGAAGAGGCCGTCCACTTCTCAAAGAATTGGTCAGGGAAAACCTTAAATTTTTATGTAGAAGCAAGTTATTTTATCATAAGATCCTGATATAAGCAAAAATCAAAGGAAGGCTAAATCTCAAAGCTATAGAATATTCTAATTATACAAACTTTCAAGGCTGTAAGTTTTAGAAATAGGTAAGTTAAAAAATCATTGCACAAGCAGATATTTTGGCTGCTTAGATTGGTAGCACAGTATTAGTAGAATGAGGACCTTCGATTGCCTTCCTTTTATCTATGATAAACCCATTGCAGGTCTTTTTAGTTTACTGATTGTTGTCTGTTGGAGACCAAGAAAGAGACCACCAAAAGGACATGATTGCAAGGCACATGTTCTAACAACAGCTAAGAGAAGGCAAGACCTCTCTTATGGTTGAGTGCTTGCTTGGCTCCAGCTTTGTGTTCCTGGGGTGGAGCATTGCCCCAGCAGAAAGTTTGCTAACCTGTTTCCCTGGAGTAATGTTTTGCCCTAAGAATAGCATACCTTAGTAACCAACCATTCTTTAAAATCATGTACCTTAACAATCATATGTTTTAGAATGATGCATTTTAGTGATTATTTCCTCTTCCTGTAAGAGATATTAACCCAATTAATTATGCATTATTTTCTGGCATGGGAAAAGACCTCTGGGTATGGGAAAGAGTAAAATTTTAACTTTTAGACAATACTTGATTGTTATAAGGAAATATTTGATTGTACTGTAGAAGAATATTTGATTGTATACTTCATTGTTTTAAGGAAATACTAAGCATTATGATGTAATCATATACTTATGTATAAATAAAGCAAGATGGATGCATCAGGAGTTGCTCTTGCACAAAATGCAGAACTTCCGCCTGGCCCCCATTCCTTTTAAACCATTAATCCTTTCGTGCCGCTTTGTTTTGTGACTTGTGTTGCTTTGCCAGACGTGGCAGTTGTCCTCATGAACAAATTTGAAATAAACAAGAATTGCAATAAATAATGCAACATGAAAAATCAATCAATAATGATTCATGCATAATCAACATGAATCCTTGGACGCTTCTTCAAATAGTCTTATATCTCATTTCTCTCAAGCAGATTTCTTCCCTTCAAGGGCCCCTCCTTTCTTCCAGAACATTCTTGCTTCAATGGGAAACCCCCTTGCCTGTGTTCACAGCTCCCCCAGCTTCAATCTTCACAAATTGATTGTTCAAATGGCTACTTTGTGACATTTTTTGAGTATTCTAGTCTTGCAGAGCTATTCAAGTTTCCCCAGCTTCATCATCTTTCCAGATAAATACTAAGTTTTTTTTTTTTTTTTTTTAAATGAAAGAGTAATAGTAGTAGTTCCCCACCACCAACCACCTCCACCCTTCAATCACTTTTTGGGCACATACATAGCAGAGTTACCAAACCAAACTCACTGCCATCCAGTCAAACCCAACTCATAGCGAACCCTCCTTAGGTTTCTGAGGCATTATCACTGCGGAAGTAGATTGCCCAACCTTCCTTCTGAGGAGTGGCTGGTGGGTTTGAACTGCCAGACTTCCGGTTAGCAGTCAAGTGCCTTAGGCACAATGCTACCAGAGCTATATGACTTAAAAACACAGTTGTGCATTGAAAAAAATTGCAATACTTGCATAAACTATATCTTAAACACAGCTCAGTAAGTTCAAAATGAAAACACCCTAAATCAACACAAAGCACTGTGTCCACACAACAGAAAACTCTGTTAATTCTCTATGATTGCTTAAAAGAATTTGCTGAAGATAGGTGTTATGTAAATCTAAGAGATTCCTGGTATGGTAACACAGCTTAATGTATTTATTAACTGTTAAATACGTTTATTGATTCCAAAGAATTTATCATAAAGAAATGGAATAATAAGGTACATTAACATCTTCCTTGATATATAATCCTTTTCAGCTTTGATCCCTTAAAGGACTCAGAGCTGAGAAAAATAATTACCTTTCCTTGTGACTCTTCTCCAAGAAGGAAAACAGGTTCAGCAAGCTCTGGATTTTACTGTCTGTTTTTAATGTCCAAGATGTTATTATTGTATTAATCTTCTGCTTGCAAATGAATGTACAATATTTACAAGGGTTTATTTTTGCTTTTGCTTTGTTATTGTCCTTTAAATAATGCATGTTGTTTCCTCACGAAGCCTAGGGTTAAAATTGTTTAATTCTGATTGCATTAGAAAAAATAAGAAAACTGAGAAGCCCTACATATTCCAATCCACATCACTGTTCCCAGCACAGCATCTAAACAGTTACTCTTTACCTAGAAGTTGAGGTCATAGAAATGAATGGGTACAAAAGAGATAATGGAGCTAGGAGTTCCCTGGGGCATGATGGATTTGCTGGGTTAAAGACTGAGAGGGGAAGGCATTTATTTGTTTATTTACTCAATCAGGCAAATTGTATTTATTGGTTGTTTAGCATTCTGTAGGGACACTACGTAGATCTGGTCCTTACCTTCATGCAGCTTCTACTGTAGTCAAGAAGCAGTCATGAATTCAGAACCCTATACCAGCCACTCCTCAGAAGGAAGGTTGGGCAATCTACTTCCATAGTGATATTGCCTTGGAAACCCAAGGAGGGGTTGCTATGAGTAGGGTCTGACTCAGTGGCAAATAACAACATAGTGCATCAAGGAAGGTCAAGGCAGAGTCTAAGAAGGGTGTGCATTCTCTCTCCATACCCTTCGATTTAAACCTTAGGCATTTTGGTCTTCTAAGATATAACAGTGAAAATTACAATTAAAGTTAGATAAGAACAAGCTTAGGAAGAATACATAGGGGATAATGTCTATGACGACAGGGGGATACACTAAATTATGAGTTCCAACAGTTAAATTTTTAGTCCTACTTCTGCCATCTTGGATAATTCAGTTCCTTTCTTGAGGACTTGAATATTGCCATCTTTATAATCACAGAGGTCTGCTGGATGATCAGGAGGTCCTCTCCAGAGCCAATATTCTCTATCTCAAACCAAAATTTATGTATCTCATTGAATATACCATGAACTGCCAGAAGAACTAACAAATCTGCTTTGAAAGAAGTACAACCAGAAGGATCCTTAGAAGCAAGGATGGCAAGACTTCGTCTAATTTACTTTGGACAAGTCATCAGGAGGGATGAGTCCCAGGGAAACATCATGCTTGGTAAAGTAGAGGGTTAAGTGCAAAAGAGGAATATCCCTAATGAGGTGGATGGACACAATAGCTACAACAATGGGATTGAACATAGTAATGATTATGAGTATGGTTCAGGATTGGGCAATGTTTTGTTCTGTTGTACATAGGGTTATTATGACTTTAACATACTTGATAGCATCTAACAACAATAACAACATATTTTCCCCCTGCCTCTACCCACAGGCAAGTATAATGGATGACAGCCCATGAGCCTCTAAGAACTTTTAAAGCATCATTGTGGGATCAAGTTGGCACATGCCAGAAGCCAGGCTAAATGTTGGGAAAACACACCATGACTAAGACATGAGACACACTCCATGCCCTCAGTGAGCTGCAACACAGCTGAAAAAACTCAAGCACATAAAGAAAGTTTCAGTTCAGTGCAACACATAGTGTCATGACAGAAGAATGTTCAAGGTGCATGGAGCACAGAAATAGCACCTTGGCTGCTGATTGGGTTTCTCTTCTAGGCCTCCATGTCTCAGCTAGGTGTCAGCCAGGGACCACTTGGACCTGCAGACATCGAGTAAAGCTCACACTTACCTTGATATGAAATGAGTAACAGAATTACCATATCTATGCAACAGGATGAGAACATGCTGGCAAGGATATGGATGCCCAGTCTATTGTCAAAGCAACACAATTAATAACAGGGCTAGAGACCTTGAGCTTGTGTTTGCTCTCACCCAGTCCATGTCCTCATCATGTACATGCACTGGTGTCTCCTTCCCTTGTGTATTGTCTATCTTACTCAGTCATTCAGACTCAACTCCTTAGATATACGTCAGAGTTATCATTCTCTTTTGCCCCTCCCCCACCACATTTATAGTCAGTTGCTAAGGTCTAGTCATGCTTTCTTCAAATTCCCTCTTTTTATCACTTTTCTTAGCATCCTCACTTCTCCCATGCCTGCATTACTGGAACAGTCTGCCCTCTCTCCTTCCAGTTCTCCCCTTTTTTGGCCCACTGTTTAAGATGAGGATTATCTTTGTATTGAGGCTAACTGTGTAGTTAACCTGATGACTAACTAAAAGTAATTCTTGGGATTATGGCTGTCTCTCCCACAGTACTTAGCACAAAGCCTTGTCCAAGTAGATATCCATTAAAGGTCCAGAAGAGGGCGTCAGGGAGCCCACCTATGCCACCAAAATCCTCCTCTACACATGCCTCCTTTCAAAAAGAAAACTCAGGCTATTTCTTCTTAGACCCCGTGGCATCCCTTGGCACTGAAGTAAATGACTTACTGATTGCATGGCCTTAGGCAAATGACTTCATATCATGATGTCAAATCAGTCAAATGGGGAAAATTTTCCCTATGGCTGTATGGATAATCAAATACCCTGGTGTTGCAATGGTTGAACACTCACCTGCTAACTGAAAGGTCAGCAGTTTGAACCTATCAAATGCTCTACAATAGAAAAGACCTGGTGGTCTGCTCCTGTAAAGATTATAGTCTAGGAAACTCTATGGGGAAGTTTCTAGAACTCAGTATAAAATAGGTATTTAATAAATATTTGGTGGCAGAATGAATTAACAAATTAAAAGAACCAAACTTTTCATGTGTTTCTTTTTCCCCCCAACCATCACCATTATCTATCTATTTCCAAAATTTTTCATCACCCTAAACAGAAATGTTTGTTGTTGTTGCTGTTAGGTGATGTCAAGTAGATTACCAACTCATAATGATCCATGTGACAGAGTAGAACTGCCCCATAGAGTTTTCTTGGCTGTACCACCAGCCTTCTGGTTAGTAGTCAAATGCCTTAGGCACTATGCCACTAGAGCTCTTTTTTTAATCTTTACAGGAGCAGATTGTCAAATCTTCCTCCCATGGAGCAGCTGGGTGGATACTCATTGAGTAACTCCCTACTTCCCTTTTCCCTGAACCCCCAGTAACTACTTATCTCCTTTGTTCTCTAAGCATTTTCCTATACTTCATCTAAGTGGGATCATACAATATTTGTCCTTTTGTGCTTGACTTATTTCAGTTGGTATAATGTTCAAACCCACCAGCCACTCCTCGGAAGGAAGGTTGGGCAATCTACTTCCTTACTGATACTGCCTCAGAAACGCAAGGAGGGGTCGCTGTGAGTAGGTTCTGACTTGACAGCACATAACAACAACAAATGTTTTCCAAGTTCATCCATGTCATAACATCTCTCAGAGCTTCATTTCTCTTAAGGCTGACTAATATTTCATTGTAAAGATAGACCTCTTTTTGTTTATCCATTTATCCATGGAGATGGACACTTGGGTTGTTTCCACCTTTCAGTTATTGTAAATAGTGCTGCAATAAGTATTGGTGAACAGATATCTGTGTGAGTCTTTGTTTTCAATTATTTGGGTATATACCCAGGATTTGAATTGCTGGTTTAGTGCTAGCTCATTTTTAAATTATGTTCTAAACCTAAAATTCAGTTTTCACATATATTTCCATTCTAAGCTGACATGTTTTATTTCAAAATACTCTCAAAAACCGTTCCCACCCTCTTTTTTTCCCATTTGACTTACAGTATTCAGGTGTTATTTGGAGCAGTACTTTTCATAGCATCTCTCTCCCAACCTTGATAATTTTGCAGTCACTTAGGAAGCTCTTCTCCACGCTTTTGCCCAAGTACTTTATAAAAGGTTAAAGCAAACGTTTTTAAAATTTGGGCTTTTATTGTCAATTTATTTCTCTAATTGATAAAATTAAAATAAGAGTGATAAATTAGCCAAGTTTAATCTCAGGTATGGAGATTGAGGAAATTCCTATAATGCATTACTAATTGGTATCTAATTGGTCTTGCATGGCTCTGCAATTGCAAATGCTCTGTTATTTGTTTAGTCTTTGATGCTAATCTTAGACCAAGAACCAATCAATTGCTCTTTAAATTTCCACTCTTGGCTGTTGACTGTTGCTATTATGAATTCAGACCTTAGACCCAGGGAGCTGCATGTGAGGTTTTAAAGGTAATGGGCAACATTTCTGCCTCAGAGTCTGCTGAGAAGAAGGGAAACTGGGGCTCTGAAATGTTGGGGAGAGTGCAGTGAGAGCCAAGGTGACTATAGATAGTTGCACTTCAATGTCTTTGAGAAAGAACCCTGCCTAGCCTATCTGCAAGAACTAACAAGCTTGACAGTGTGGCCAGACACAGATCAAAGGGTGAGGAATATGTTCACTGTGTGCATGGGCCTAGACCTACTGCAGATTCTGTCCGCACCTACAATGAACAGCTTCCCGGCTCTGTTCTTTCCTTACTCTTCATCAAAATTTTCTCCTAGATACTAATTTTAGGATCTTCTCTGTTTTGGGTTAATCTGAGAAGGGAGGCAGCATGCAAAGGTGGCAAGTACAAGGTCTCTGTAGTCACGGGGATCTACGTTTAAATCCCAGATGACAATCATGGAACTTTTAGCAATATATAACTCCCTTTTTGCTGAACCATAGTTTCATCATATAATGGCAAGGTATAACAGAAACTACTTAATAGAATTTTATTCATACAATGTAAAAAAAAAAAAAAATGCAACACACTGCAGTGGAGTCAGATCTGACTCGTAACAACCCCTCCTTGGGTTTCTGAGGCAGTATCAGTAAGGAAGTAGATTGCCCAACCTTTCTTCTGAGGAGTGGCTGGTGGGTTTGAACCACCAGCCTTTTAGTTAGCAGTCAAATGCCTTAGGCACTAAGCCACCAGAGTGCCTTTTGTTCAAACAGACTAAGCTAAATAAAATACTACTTTCCTTTTATTTTTGGAGTTCTGGTTCTGGTGGTGTAGTGGGTAAAGCATTCAACAGCTAACCAAAAGGTCAACTGGACAATGAATAAGGATGACCTAAGAAAAATTGATGCTTTTGAATTGTGGTGTTGGCAAAGAATTCTGAAAGTACTATGGACTGCTAAAAGAACTAACAGATCTCCTAGAGTAAGTGCAGCTGAAATGCTCCTTGGAAGCAAGAATGGCCAGACTTCGTCTCACTTACTTTGGTCATATTATGAAAAGTGACCATTTCCTGGAGAAGGATGTCATGCTTGGTAAGGTGGAGAGTCAAGAAAGAGGGGAAGTCCCTCAACAAGATGGACTGACACAGTGGTGGTGGCGATGGGCTCAAGTATAGCAGTGATCGTGGAGCTGGTGCAGGACCCAGTGGTGTTTTGTTCTGTTGTGCATAGGGTTGCTATGAGTTCGAGACAACTCAACGGCACCTAACAATAACAACAACATTTTTTTTCTTTAAATTGTGCTTTTTTTTTTTTTTTTCCAATTGTGCATTGGGTGCAAATTTACAGAGAAAATTTGTTTTACATCCAACAGTTCATGTACATTTGATTTCATGCCTTGATTACCATCCCCAACCATTACAAAATCTCTTCCCCTCCATTCCCTGTGACTATCTCCTCCCTGTACCCTTCTTAACTATGCACTCCTGTCTGTCCAGCTTTCCTTTTATGTGAATGCTGCCTCTCTGGTGCCTCATAGCTAATGTCTCTAAGGGGTATATCTCCCTAGAGTAAATGAGTGAAATACCCTGGGGTAGGTGTTCCATATGTAGGTCTTTCTAATGTTGGGCTGAGAGCCAATCCATGGGAGTGAGTCCAATTCTAGGCCCACAGGGTAACCCAGGGCCACAATCTTGGAGGTTCCACTAGACTCTATCCAATTAGTAATTCTGGTCATTTTTGTGTTTTTGAATTTGTTCCATGTTTTTCCTCCCACTCTATCCAGGATCTCCAGTTTGGATCCCTTTCAGAGCAGCTGGCTTTGATAGCTGGGTACTATCTAGTTTGTCTGGTCTCAGGGTCATGAATGCTGGCTAATTGGACTAGTTGTTTCCAGATGCCTTTGATTTTATTCACTCTTCTTTGATTTGGATGAGAGGAGACAAATAGTTGCATTTTAGATGACTGCTCAAAAGCATTTAAGACCCCAGTTGTTACTCACCAAAGCAGGTTGTAGAGCAAGATTTGTACGTACTGTGTTATGTCCACTGAGACTATGGTCCCAAGTCACCAGGCCCTGTGATTCTCTCTCTCAAAGTGTTTGATTGTCTCTGTCATCTGTTGCTTCTGTAATGTGTGTGACTAATTTTGTAGCATAAGTGCATATGTAAGATTATCTTCAGGCAAATCTATTCTTGGTCTCGGGTATATTCCTGTTCACTGACCCCCACCTGATCTTCTCACCTGTCTATGCATTTATCAGTAGCCTGGTATTTGGTGTTAGTGGTAAAGCAGTATTCTGCATATACTAGTATATGACTGCTGTCTATATTGTATGTGCACATTTCAATGTCCTTCCTCTCCTCAATGTCATCATGCAGACAACAGATTCTTTCCACACCATCCCTACATGCTACATACAGTAGTGTAAAACCTATAGGGCAGTTCTGCTCTGTCCTATAGAGTTGCCATGAGTTGGAGTTGACTCAATGACAGTGGATTTGATAACAGCGGGTTTCCTTTTATTTATTTATAACAATTAAAGGATTCATTTGTCAACTTCTAGGTAAGATATTTGCATTTTAACAAAAGCTTTATCAGAAATAATATCAGTCTGAAGGAATTACGATGTGGTGGTGAAATTTCAGATTCTTGGAACCCATGTATGTGTGTGTATATGTTCATGTGTGCACATCCATATGTGTTGGGGATTGGGCTACTTTTAGCTTAGTATAGTAAATGGAATCTTCATTTCCTCTGAATTCAACTTGTTCATTCTCATTCATGTCATGACTCAAGGAACCAGTAACTGACCTCTTCATTTTTTTTTTTTTTTTCCTCAAAACTGAGCACTTGCACCACTATGGGCACTCTGGCAGTGTAGTGCCTAAGGCACTTGACTGCTAATCAGAGGCTGGCAGTTCAAACCCACCAGCCACTCCTCAGAAGGAAGATGGGGCAATCTA
>NW_006922087.1:191755-202983 GCF_000298275.1 Orycteropus afer afer | reverse complement strand
GGCAGTTCAAACCCACCAGCCACTCCTCAGAAGGAAGATGGGGCAATCTACTTCTGTAGTGATACTGCCTTGGAAACCCAAGGAAGGGTCACTATAAGTTGGGTCTGACTCAATGGCATATAATAACAACAACCCATCCACTATAACAATAACTTCCTCAAATGATTTCTCCTTTTAGTTATCCCAGGCCAAAATCTGTGTCTAAATTATTCATGCTCATGCTTACCTCTGTGGTTCATTCTGACTATTTACACACACACTCACACACACACTAAGATATGCCTAATTCTCGAATCTAGTCATTGGTGATCTTGTCCCTTCCATCCCTGACTTGAGGGCAAGCTGTGAAAAGTGACAAGTTGTCTTTTCTTACAAATCTCTGATTGTGTGAGACCATGTGATCAGCACAGACATTTAGTAGGTGGACTGTAATGAACACTGCATTTAGTTATGTTTCCAGTAGACTTAGGTAAGCTGAAGACCAATTACTATTTTTCTGCCTTGAAAGCTTTGTAATTAATTCTAAACTGGGGAGATGAGACTTAGAAAGAGAACATGTATTCATTATTCTTTGAGAAAAAGATTAATGCAGACAGCACAGTACCCTGCTTACATATATAACATACAAAAAAGAAAGAAAGAAAGAAAATAAAACAAAAATCATGGGCAAATCACTCCAACATACAATCACCAATTAAATATAAGCACAAAACTTCACAATGCTTTGGAAATAATAAAGCATCATAGACCACAGAAAGAAACAAAATAAAGCAGGAGAAACAAGGGAAGAGGATACAGACCCAAAACACATCCCTGAGAAAGACACAGCATTGGACCTCCCTGATAAGGAATTCAAAAATAATTATATTTAGGCACCTTCAATGAATTGAGAGACAGATCAAGGAAAATACTGACAAAACTAAGGAACATAGAAAACCCTAGAACAATTTCAAAAGACAATACAAAGACAAAATGACAAAATAAATGAAAACTTAGAAATGATATAAAATTTACAGACAGATTAATACTAAATCTTGAGAAATAGATAACACATTGAATGGACAAAGGAGTAGAATTGAATCAGTGAAAGACAGAATTAGTGAGATTGAAGACAAATACCTGAATACTTCTTTGGAAAGGGAATAATCAGAAAAAAAAGATCAAAACAAAATGAAGAAAGCCTAAGATTCATGTGGGATACCATCAAAAAGAATAACCTACATGTAATCAGAATTCCAGAACAGAAAGAGACAAATAAAACCACAGAGAAAATTATTGAAGAATTGTTGGAAGAGAATTCTCCCGGCATAATGAAAGATGAGAATATATCCATCCAAGAAGTCCAACAAACCCCAAACAGGATAGACCCCAAAAGAAAATTACCAAGATATATCATCATTAAACTCACCAAAACCAAAGACAAAGAAAGAATCCTAAAAACAGCATGAGAAAAAAGAAAAGTTACTTACAGGGAGCAACCAATAAGAATAAGCTCAGATGTTTCAGCAGAAACTATGCAGGTGAGAAGACAATGGTATATATAGAACCCTGAAAGAGAAAAAATTCCAACCGAGAATTATGTACCCAGAAAAATTATCCCTCAAATATGATGGTGAAATTAGGACATTTCTAAATAAGCAGAAATTAAGGGAATTTGTTAAAACTTGACCTTACAAGAGATGCTAAAAGGAGTCCTTTGGACAGAGAAGCAACAACAGCCAACAACAACTGACCATTAACACACATGATGACACAATCCAGAAACCAACCCAGTTATAGAAGTATCCAAAGTATACAAGCTTACAAGATCGTAACCAGGGAACCAGAGACATCAATTGACAAATGAAGACAACTACAAACCAAAGAGAGGGAAAAAACTGTGTAGTTACAGAACTTCTAAATGGTAGGGAAGTCAAGACAATTATAAGATAGAATGGATTTTTCTAAACTTGGAAAGAAATTATAAATCACAGGGTAAGAAAAATGATAAACTTTCATTTCAAAATAAAAAAGAGGACCAGCAAAAATATTTAGCAAATATTACAATAATAGGTAATGAAGGGAGTGATAACTTGATTCATAAACAAAATGAGCACAGCACAGAAAATTATATGGAACAAACAAATCAACACCACGAAAGAGCATGTAACAAAATGACAGCAACAGATTCATATTTGTCAATAATTACATATCTGACAAGGGACTTATCTCTAAAATTTATAGAAAACTTCAACACCTCAACTACAAAAAGATTAACAATCCAATTAAAAAAATGGGAGAAGACATGAATGGACACTTCACCAAAGAGGATATTCAGGTGGCCAGCAAATACATAAAGAAATGCTCATGATCATCAGTCATCAGAGAGATGCAAATCAAAACAACATTGAGATACCATCTCACCCTAGCACTAATGGCAAAGTTCAACAAGACAGAAAATAACAAATGCTGGCGAGGATGTGGAGAGATTGAAACTTCTACACTGCTGGTGGGACTGTCAAATGATACAACCACTGTGGAAAACAGTACAGTGATTCTTTAAAAAGCTGGAATTAGAAATATAATTTCACCCAGCCATTCCATTACTAAGTATATATCCTAAAGAAGTGAGAGCCAGGACAAGAACAGATATATGCACACCCATATTCATTGCAACACTATTTACTTTCCAAAAAGATGGAAGCAACATATGTGCATATCAACAGAAGAATGGATAACCAAACTGTGGTACATACACACAGTGAAATACTATGCAACCCTAAAGAATAATGTAGAATCTCCAAAATACCTCATAACATCTATGAACTTGGAGGACATTATGCTGAGTGGAGTAGGTCAGTCACAGAAGGACAAATGTAATGTTGGTTCCTTATTGTGGGAAGTCAGGGAAAGGTTTGTATATGGAGAAGAATGTTCTTTGCTTGTTGGTTGCCAGGTATGGGAGGGGAAGGAACACTTCAAAAAAAAAAAATGCATTGACCCATGTCACTTTAGTTTTGCGTATTTCACTGTACATAAATTATATTTTGATAAAATGTATTAAAAAAGAAAAGAAAAGAAAAAGATTAATGCAAAGGTGATATATTTGCCAGGGAGTTTACAGCTACATATTTAAGAAGAGTTATAAAGTTTCCAAACACTCAAGAAGTAATTTTGCAGAGTTCACTGTGCTCTATCTAGTCAGTGCTATTAAATGAAAAATTTCTTTTATAAGGATAAGCACAGAGCTGGTTCCTATGAGGTGGACATTAAAGATATGCCAAATGTTCATCTTTTTCAAACTGCTATACCGCTCTATAATTTTAAACATCAGAACATCAACTAGTCCCCCTCCCCTCAGTACTTCCCTCCTGTCTTTGGGTTAAATGATTTGCCACAATGTCTCACAGAACTCACAAACTATAATTAAGGTTGAGTGGTTTATTAAGGAAGTAACAGGATAAAACCCGGAATCAGGATCAACTTGGAAGTAGCAGGAATACTTCAGGGCATATTTTCTCGATCAAGACAACTTCTTCTTATCCTCTAATACTGAGTCTTGCTGGAACCTTCTGCCACTGTGCTCTGCTAGGAGCCTTCTTGGACAACTGTTACAATTCTTAGCTCTGGAGGTTGGCAAGCCCCACTGCAGCTATCCCATGCAGGTGTTCTGGTTCTAGCCATCTGATGCTGCCATCTTTTGCTGTCTTCTTTAATACTGGTCCTCCTGCTCTCTCTCCATGTCTCCCTTTAAGCCTAGTGGGATGGCAAAACTGACCAACTTCCTCATTAGGGTTCCATGCATTTTATTTGTATCCTTGTGAGACCCCTACTAGGTTGCTATGCACCTTATTTACATTATTAACAAGCTATTCATTCTTATTGATGGGCTATAAGCACCTGATTTGCATAGTCCCATCCAGTCATTTCATGGACTTTACAAAGGCTATAGCTAGTATGAGATTGTTTTATTTCAATGTAAACATTCATTTCATCAGTAAATAATGACTATTTGATGTCTTCCTTTTCATTTTTTTCATGTAATTTCATTTTTTGGCAGCATTGGTTGGTAGCATTGTCAATAGAAATGACTTAGCTATTATCTTTAGTTTATTCTTGAATTAAAGGGAATGCTTTTAAAACTTTATCATTAGGAATAATTCTTATAAACCTGTTTTTAGGTAAAGAAATTTGATCTTTATATTCAGTTATTTTTGTTTTATTTTAATAATTTTTATCATGAGCAGATATTAAATTCTATCAAGGGTGTTTTGTACTTATTAAAATAATCATGTGGTTTTTCTCTTTTAATTAAGGTGATAAAATCATGGAAATGCTCTCTAATTTTACACTATCTATTCATTACTTGAGCTGAATCATTATATTTTGATATCTTGCTGGCTAAAAGTATGTGAATATTTCCTGTTGGAGTCAAAGAAAAGAACCCTCTTTGAACTTGAGACCAATATACATAATAAATTCATGTATTCATCCATCTGCCCCTCTGAGTTCCTGTTCTTATTAAAAATAAAACAGGGAACCTATATTAATGTAGTAATCATTCACATCTGTGCACTGTTTTCATATTTACTCTTGGAACTTGGGAACATATTTACTCTTGCAACTAGGGAACAAAGGCAATGTGTAGTGCCCAAGGCATTTGACAGTTAAACAGAACATTGGCAGTTCAAACCCACCAGCAGATCCATGGAAGGAAGATGGGTGTGGTGTAGTAAATTACCTGGTATGGCTTTTCTAGCCATAAGTCTTTGTAAACTCCAAAGTGGAATTTGCCGTGGGCAACTGAGGAGCTCCTGATTTTTAAAGTTATCCTCCTGGGGTATTTCTGTTGAGAGCGGCACAAAGCAATGTTCTGGGAAGTTCACTTTCTCTCAGGTGTTTAGAATTCTGATGTTATGATGGTTAGTTTGGCCACTCTGCCAGGCTCAAAAGGAGGTCTCCTAGAGCCAGAAGGAGTCTCTTGGCCTGCTGGCTGAGAAGGACATGCTGCTGAAAGAAACGTGCTCCTGAGAGACATGTGCTGCTGAGAAAGAGACACAAGAGACATGCATTACTGAGAGAGACACCAAGAGACACACACTTCTGGGAGAGAGACTGTGAGAGAATGTTGGCTGAGAGACAGTGGGCTGAGAGAGACTGAGCATTGTTCCTGAACTTGAATTGTAGCCTGGTGCTTTCCTATTAAACCCCATAATCTGTGAGTTCTGTGTGGCCACTGCAGCAAATTATTGAACCCAGAAGAGAGGTGGTGGGTGCATTGGAAGGAACGGTTGGTGAAAGGGCTGGAGTTAGGCAGCATGTCTGGTCTTGCAGGAATAGGCCTTGGGCTACTGATGGTGATCCTGTCTTCCTCTTGTGGGGTTAGAGGAGGTCAGAAGATGTGGCCTCCTCGCCCTTTTCGCAGTTTGTGTCAGAAGCAGTGGGATTCATTGCAGTGGCTCCAGTCTCATAGAAGCATGGGACTTTGTAAAAGAAAGAAGAAAGGTGCCTGGGAAGTGAAACTCTGGATTCTTAGATGGTTACTTTGGTTGGTGTTATCTATTTAAAGAGATAATTGATTCAGAGACTAGGGCTTTTGGTTATACCCAGCCAGAGCCTAAGGCTGTATGCATAGAATGAGAAGGTATCATGGTGAAAAGATGAACCTGCAATGTCTTAAAAAAGATTATGTGTTTTGGATTATGTATTTATTTGAATGTACTACGGGTATTGACTGTTCTCTTACCTGCTTGTACATTACAAATGATTATGGAATATATGGATAACCTTCAGCCAATACTTGATTGAATATGTTAAAAGGGGAAATAGAATTTGCCCAGAAGAAACACAGGTTTTTGTTTCAAACCCTGTATGTAGAATATAGGGGGCTTAGGTAGAAAACCTGAGCCCTATCCAGTACTACTGAGGGAACAGAAGATTTGCATTTGAAGAAAGGACCTGAAGAGAACCAAAAAAAAAAAAAAAAAAAAACCCGACTGTTTGGCTTTTTGAATTTTGAGTAAGCATTTAGGCTTTGGGTGCATCAAGGCAGGAAAGTCATAGCCCATGACAGAAACCCCTTTCAGGACTGAAAGTTAAAGGAAGCCTGTGAGCACCCAGCTTGTATGCTACTCGCTTGTGACCACCTAGGTCAACCTGAGTGGAAATGGGGGAAGTGCAGCAAAGAAGAAATGGGCTGAGTTTGGTAGTCTTTGACCTAGGCCATAGAGTCTGGGAATGAGAGGAAGGGCTAGCTGGTCTGAAGTGCAAGGAGTTGTGAGCCTATGGGCATTGAAATTGTCCCTGAGGACTGAGTATGTGAGAGAAGGTGCTGTCTAGTCTGAAGTGAAGGGAAGAGTGTGATTCCCAAACTTGGAAGCTGACCTAGCTAGGATGGCTACGGCTGAGCTGACCAGAACCTGACCGAATGAAGAGGAAGATGTTTGACAATGAGCTGTTGTTGTTGTTGTTGTTGTTAGGTGCTGTTGAGTCATTTCCGACTCATAGTGACCCCATGCACAGCAGAACGAAACACTGCCTGTTCCCGCTCCAGCTCCATGATCCTTCCTATACTTGAGCCCATTGTCACAGCCACAGTGTCAATCCATCTCTTCGAAGGCCTTCCCTTCTTTAGTCGATCCTTCACCTTACCAAGAGCATGACATCCCTCTCCAGGAAATGGTCCCCTCTGACAACATGACCAAAGGAGGTGAGATGAAGTCTGGCCATTCTCACTTCCAAGGAGCATCTCGGCTGCACTTCCTCAAGGACAGATCTGTTAGTTCTTTTGGCAGTCCATGGTACCTTCAGCATTCTTCACCAGCACCACAATTCAAAAGCATCACCTCTTCTTAGTCTTTCTTATTCATTGTCCAGCTCTCACATTCATACGAGGCTATTGAAAATATCATGGCCTGTGTCACGTGCACCTTAGTCCTCAAGGAGACATCCTTGCTCCTTAGCACTTGAAAGAGTTCCTTCACAGCCGACTTGCCCAGTGCTACACATCATCTAATGTCCTGACTGCCGCTTCCATTGGCATTGATTGTAGAACCAAGCAACATGAATTCTTTGACAACCTCAATCTTGGTTATTGTGGTTGACTGAGGTTGTTGGGGTTGATTGAGGAGTCAACTTCAGGGATTCAGATGAGGAGAGGAAACCCAGGCCCCACAAGCAGCAAGGTGGGAAAGCAGGGAAAGGAAAGAAAAGGCAAAGGGGACCAGAACAGATCAAGGAGTCAGCCACAGGGATCCAGGTGAGGAGAAGGAACCCAGGCCATGCCCCACAAGCAGTGAGGCAGGAAAGCAGAGAGAGGACAGAAAAGGCCAAGGGGACTGGAAAAGATTGAGGAGTCAGCCACAGGGATCCATGTAAAGGTGGTTGGAGAGGTTTCCAACAGATAAGGGAGACAAACTTGTCTGTTGGTTTGTCCTACTGTGGTGACGTGTTGCTGTGAGTCTTGAGGCTTTACCACTGGTGTTTCAAACCCAGTGGGGTACACATGGTGCACAGGTATCAGCCCAGCTTGCAGACTGAGACAGACTAGGAAGAAGGAAGAGGCCATCCACTTCTCAAAGAATTGGCAGGGAAAACCTTAGGAATAGCAGAGCTGGTGTTAAGTTGCTGCAATTTGTTGGCTTGCACTGGACTGGACTTTGCTTGTTTATAGATGCAGATGCCTAAAGTTTCAAGCAGAACAGAAGATTCTTCAGAGAGAAAGGAACATGCTTGTCTCCTCACAGTACTGGTTTTATAGGGATAGGCAAGTTAGAAATTGGCTGTCTGAAATGGGGGGAGATAAAGGCATGAAGTGGCTGGCTTACATGCTTTCATGAATGTGGTTATTCTTAAACTGATGGTGAAGGGGATGTTAATTTTTGAAGTATAAAAGGAATAATGGCTAGAAAAGCCAGGGGGTAGCCTGCAGTGCAGTAAAGTACCTGGTATGGCTTTTCTAGCCATAAGTCTTTGTAAAGTCCAAAGTGGAATTTGCTGTGAGCAACTGAGGAGCTCCTGATTGTTAAAGTTATCCACCAAGGGTATTTCTGTTGAGAACACCACAAAACAATGTTCTAGAAAGTTTTCTCCCTCTCAGGTGCTTAGAATTCTGATGTAATGATTGGTTAGTTTGACCACTCTGCCAGGCTCAAAAGGAGGCCTCCTAGAGCCAGAAGGAGTCTCTTGGACTCCTGGCTGAGAAGGACATGCTGATGAAAGAAATGTGCTCCTGAGAGGCATGGGCTGCTGTGAAAGAGAGAGACACAAGAGACTTGTGTTGCTGAGAGAGACACCAAGAGACACAGACTGCTGGGAGAGAGACTGTGAGAGACTGTTGGCTGAGAGAGAGCAGGCTGAGAGAGACTGAGTGTTGTTCCTGAACTTGAATTGTAGCCTGGTGCTTCCCTATTAAACCCCATAATCTGTGAGTTCTTTGTGGCCACTGCAGTGAATTATCGAACCCAGGAGAGAGGTGGTGGGTGCTTTGGAAGGAATGGTTTGTGAAAGGGCTGGAGGGAGGTAGTATGTCTGGCTTTGCAGAAATAGACCTTGGGCTACTGATGGTGATCCTGTCTTCCTCTTGTGGGGTTAGAGGAGGTCAGAAGATGTGATTTCCCTGCCCTTTTGGCAATGAGATAATCTACTTCCATAAACATTTACTGCCTCAGAAACCCAATGGGGTTGCAGTGTAGTAAATTACCTGGTATGAGTTTTCTAGCCATAAGTCTTTTTAAACTCTGTGGTAGAATTTGATGTGAGCAACTGAGGAGCTCCTGACTGTAAAAGTTATTCACCTGGGGTATTTCTTTTGAGAGTGGCACAAAATAATTTCTGGGAAGTTCGCTCTCTCTCAGGTGCTTAGAATTCTGATGTTATGATTGGTTAGTTTTGCCACTCTGCCAGGCTCAAAAGGAGCCCTCCTGGAGGCAGAAGAAGTCTCTCTGACTGCTGGCTGAGAAAGACGTGCTGCTGAGAGAAATGTGCTCCCAAGAGACATGTGCTGCTGAGAAGAGACACTGAGAGACACATGCTGCTGGGAAAGAGACTGTTGGCTGAGAGACGGTGGACTGAGAGAGACTAAGTGTACTTCCTGTACTTGAATTGTAGCCTGGTGTTTCCCTAATAAACCCCATAATTGGTGAGTTCTGTGTGGCCACTGCAGTGAATTATTGAACCTAGCAGAGAAGTGGTGGGTGTTGCAGGAGGAATGGTTGGTGTAACTGCTGGAGGGAGGCAGCATGTCTGGCCTTGCAGGAATAGGCCTTGGGCTACTAATGGTGATCCTGTCTTCCTCTTGTGGGGTTAGAGGAGGTCAGAAGATGCGAACTCCCTGCCCCTTTGGCAGAGGTCTCTATAAGTTGGAATCAACTTGATGGCAGTGAGTTTGGTGTTTGGTTTTGTATTCTGTTGCTGCTCAGAACTTTTTCTCAGGTAGTCTTGATTATGTGTGCTCTGAACTGTGTCAGCAATTGAGACACTGATGTTGGATCTCAGTAGCATTATTCCTACCAGGTCTAAGGACTGAGGAGTCTGGTCAGACAATCTCTACAGGAAATGTATCACACCTAGCCAGAGGCTCTCTGAAGGAACCCAATCCAGACCATACCTATGTCCAATGTCACACCCAAATCTAGTCCCTTAAGCTTCTTATCCAAAAGTTCCCTTATCTTTAACCCTATCTCTACAACACACAGACAAATCAGTTATTTTCCTATTCTTCCATACCTGCATTCATTTATTGTTGTATGTGTTTGTTGAGACCAGTGCTACTCAAGCTTGATCTGAGGACTGGGGCCAGTGCACATGTTACAATCTGCACTGGAAATATGTACCAGGAACACCTACGGTAATCTGACACTAGTGTGACATCCAAGTAGATGATAAGTGGACTCTTGTTGTTGAATAGGAGATATACAAACCAGTTTCTTGTAGGTGGTAAATGGATCATCCTAGTGATACTACTATAGCGTAAGCTGATATTAGTTATGCACAGTGTAACCATTAATTGGTTCATGTTGAAGTAGGAAAAAAAAAAGCATGTCAGTAACCACATTTCAAATGCTTCATAGAACATGTGCCTAGATGCTGCTACAGTGTACAGAACAGTTTTGGACCATATTCCAAATCCTTAGGACTCTAGAATTCCTATGCAGATTCCCCTAATTCACTTTCATGGCCTGAATGTTCTGCTCCCTCAGATTTTTCTTCCTGAAAGTAGGTAATGTTGAGTGTGTTTATACTCCTAGACCCAAAGGGTAGCCAATGACAGCTGTTTCAGAGTGAGAAGAAGAGTGAGTGGAGCTTTATCAGGTGGGCAGGCAGCCCCTCACAATGTGAGATAGAGCCCAAGATGGGGCTAGAAAGAGAGTGACTGCTGGCAAGGGCCTCCATTCATGCTTCTATCCTGACCACTAATTTTAGGGACAGGCCTGGTTTACCCAGCTAGCAGCCTTTGCACTGACCTTCACTCAAGCTACAATTAGAGGCAACATCCTCAGGAGAATGTATTATTAATGTTTATCCATTCTACATCTCTCCTCCCAAGATCTTGGAGGAATATACTTGAATATACTGCTCTACTTCCCATCCTACCCCATTTCAAAGAGCAATGTTTCAATGAGCCCAAAGACTGCATTTGAGCTCCTTCTGAAATATACTGCTGAGTTCTGTGCTTTGGAAGGTTTCCTGTTGCATCCCAGTGTTCCATGAACAGTGTCTTCTGTGTCTCTTTGGGTCTATATGTCTGTCTCAGGATTTCTTCTTGAGATATGGTATATAAGGCATCTATGAACATGCCTCACCAACACACAAAGTGCTTATCAGGCCAGAAAAGTACAATGGACATCAGGAAACTAGGATTTCTGAGTGTATTAGATTGGAATCTCCCTAAAGCAGACCCTAAGATAAGAAATGAGTTAAGGAGTCAAATTGTTTGATAGGAAGCATTGAAAAGACTGAGGAAGAATTGCTATATTTGAATTCTGCTGTTGGTTAAAAATATTATGGACTGCCAGAAGAATGAGCAAAACTGTCTTGGAAGAGGTACAGCTGTAATGCTCCTTAGAAGCAAAAATGGCCAGATTTTGTGTCATGTACTTTGGTCATATTGTCAGAAGGAACTAGTCCCAGAGAAGGATATCATGCTTGGTAAACTAGACGGTCAGCACAAAAGGGAAAGGTCCTCAACAAGATGGCTTGACATGGGCTGCAATGATGGGCTCAAGCATAGCAAAGATTGTGAGGATTGT
>NW_006922087.1:169019-189725 GCF_000298275.1 Orycteropus afer afer | reverse complement strand
TTGGCCAGGGAAAACCTTATGAATAGCAAAGGACAAGCTTACCCCTCAGTAAGTATAACAGTTTCAGGCACAGAAACAAGGAGACCATTGGCATATACAGGAGCTAAGTGAGGATATCTCTGGAGTAGGCTAAGGTTTCTACATTGACATTGACAGTCTTTATACAGGGTCTGGGTGGGCACTGACAGTCTGAGCATGGGGTCTGGCTAGGCCTGACTGTCTGTCCATGGAGTCTGATGGACACTGACAGTCTGTCCAAGGGGCTGGGTGGCCAGTGACAATCTACATTGGGAGTGAGTGAGCTGACATTCTGTGCATAGAGTCCAGGTGAACAATGGCAGTCTGTCCACAGGGTCTGTATGGACACTGGCAGTTTGTGCATGGTGTCTGGGTAGACCTGATATCTGATCATGGGGTCCAGGTGGCAATGACAGTCTGTTCACACAGACTGCATGACACTGACAGTCCACACATGGGATCTGGGTGGGCCTGACAGTCTGTTCATGGAGTGTGAATGAACCTGACATTCTGTCTACAGGGTCTGCATTGGCCTGTCTGTGAATGGGGTCTGAGTGAGCCTGTCATTCTGTCCAGAGTCTGGGTGGGTACTGAAAGTCTCCATGGAGTCTGAGTGGACACTGACACTCTGTTCATGGGATCTGAGTGGGCAATAACAGTCTGTCTATGGGGTCTAGGTGGGCAATGTCATTCTGTCCACAGGGTTTGAATGAGCTTGTCATTCTGTCCACAGGGTCTGGGTGGGCACTGACAATCTGTAAATATGGTCATATCAACTCTGTAGATCATGCTGTTTAATCCAACAAGTCAGGGCCGCCTAACTGGAAGCCACAAAGACTTCCAGGGTGCTCTGCCTTTTGTACCTTCTTTTCTGATCATAACTTGTCACTAATCTTCAACAGTGTCCCAGAGCTTCCCAAGGTGCAATGACTCTCTGAAATACTGAAGAATCACCAAATTTCCCTACAAGTTAACCCCTCCTCTCTAATCAGAACAACCTAAAAACTAATTACTGTTAATTCCATCTTATGGTGACCCCATCTATTTCAGAGTAGAATTGTACTCCATATGGTTTGCAATGGCTGATTTTTCAAAAGTAGGTCACCAGGCCTTTCTTCTGCAGATCTTTTGGATGACCTCTAACCTTTCAGTTAGCACCTAACTGTGTTAACCATTTGGACCACCCAAATGGAACAACAACATTTTGGAAAAGGAAATTATGAAGGTGGATGTGGGGTGGAGAGTTCAGAATGGAGAGTCTAATTGCATCTGGCACCAGGCACAGAATATCTGAAGGGTCCCAGGTTGGCACCCCTCCCAGCCTGTGTGGACACTTGTCCTTGAGCTCCTTCCATCTCTACTCTGTTACATATTTGCATGACCAGTGACAACATCAGCAATAATTTCCTTATCCTATGGTTTGTGATACCCTGGGCTCTTAAGTGAGTCTTAGTCAGATGATTTTGGTACAAGAAATTTTGTGTGGTCTCTTCCTAATTCTTCAGTTCAAAGTCCTTTTTTTTCCCCACCAGCCTGAGTGCCAGTCTTATTCAGAGAACCCCACTCCATAGTGATATGTATCTGAGTCACCTACCACTAAGAAAAAAACTTCCTATTCTTTATCATGTAATATATTTTTATAGTAATTGTCCCCAATGAATCACATCTTGTTACTTGCTTTGACTGACAGAATGGGGCAGATGTGACACTGTATAGGATCTGGGCATTATTAAGGAGCATTACAGCTTCCTTTCTATCTCCTCAGAGCCCTGAGATCACTATGCTATGAAGAAACTCATATTAGTCTCCTAGAGTACAAAAAAACACTTGGAGGAGAACAATAGCACCCAGATGAAAACTACCATTAAGGCCCCAGACATCTTTTACCTTCCAGCCCAGCCAGCCAAGGAATAAGCCCAGGCAACACTGATGGAAGAATCACTCAGTTAACCACCAGAATCATGAGAAATAATGCATCATTCATGTTTAAGGTTCCTAGATTTTAAGTTGGTATGGGATACAGCAATAAATCATTAAAAACTCAGCTTTGCCCTATTCATGCCATTCCCATTTCCAAAGCCCCTTCTATGAGCTATGTTGTTACCAAATATTATCCAGGTACCACTCAACTCTCCTTCACATTTTTTTCACCTTAGGAAATTCCTATTTTGGAGAACTTGGTCTTCATAGACTGCTTTATCAACATGTCTCCAACAGACCCAAACTCTGAGTTAAATCCTTAATTAGGATAACTTCTTGCATGCAGGCAATGAAGAAGGTAAGACAGATGGCAACAGATAACAGACCAAACAGTATTTGAATCCTGATTCTCTTTTGATCTTGAATCTGAGTCATGCATTTCCTCATCTTTAAAATAGGGGTAATAGTAATACCCGCTTTACAAAGTTGTTGTGATAATTAAATGAAAGAATGCACAGAGTATTTTGCATACCATTAACATATAGCTATGCTAAAGAAATATTAATTTTTACTGCTATTAATTTATTATTTTTCTGAATCTATCACATTAGACTGCCCTACCACTTATATGAAAGTTACAGGCTTGTTTTCTGAGATCTCCCTCCATTTTCAAATTAACAAAATTAACAAAATGCAACTGCAGTCTTCTGAAACCATCATCATACTTACTACCCAAACCTTTGCTTCCATCATCATACTTAGTCATAGAAGCTTAGCATGTGAATAACATGAACGATTTTAAGGTGCTCACCATTTTTAATCAAGTAGAGACAACATCAAGTTTAGAAAGTATAATGGAAAGCTACATGGATTGATAGAATGTTGTCTCACTTGTGTTGAACATGTGTTCAGGAAGGATAAGTCTCTAGAGGAGGACATTGTGTTTGGTGAAGTAGAGCGAAAGGAGGATGTAAAAGATGAGATGGACTGGCACACTAACTGCAACAATGGACTCAAATGTGCTGGCAATTGTGAGGATAATTTAGGCCCGGTCAACAATTTGTTCTGTCATACATAAGGTCACAATGAATCTGAATCAATGTAACTACAGCTCACAAGAAAAACATGGACTGAAAATGTCTGATTTCCTATAGGTAGAGTTTATGAAACAGTACAAGGGGTAAAGCAGAGTCATTACAAGAAAAAAGTGCTATATATTCCATATTACATCTGCCTGATTTGACCAGAACCAAATGCCTAGATTCAAACTCAAATCAATTAAAAATGAATCTCTGAGAGGTGGGTCCTAGTTTCTGCGGCTTATACAATGTTCCAAGACAGATTTGAAGGTGACTGAGGGTTGAGAAACACTGACATACATTGCAATGTTAGCACTGGTTACATGTGAATGGGCTTGGTTTCTTTCTATCATATATACATTTCTGATTATTTCCAGTGGGCTTGAAATTGTTTTTGTAAAGAGAAATAATATAGCTATTGTATCATAAAAGAGAATTTGAATTTTTACATTTTTATTTTCTCCAGTAACTTGTCATTTTTCTAGAAGAGGTCAGAGACCCCTTATCCACAAAATACAAATAAGCCATCTATTGCTTGCTACTCAAAGTATGGTCTGTGGTCCAGCAACAGTGATATCCTAGAGCTGATAAGAAATGCAACATCTTAGGCTCCACCTCACACATACAGACTCAGAATCTGAGTTTTAACAAGGTCCCCAGAGGATATGTGTATATATGAACGCTTGAGAAGGGCTGATCCATTGAACAAGCCACCTCTCAAGTCTTCTTCCTGGACTTTGGATATCTTCTAAAATGATAAAGATCCCAAGAGGAGTATCAGTAAGCCTTATCTAATGAACTACAAAAAAAAAAAAAAAGTATAATTTACCAACATTGAAGACCAATTCTAAATCATTATTGCTGTTGTTAGTTGTGGTTGAATTGGCTGCAACTCATAGTGATCCCATGTATGACAGAACAAAACATTGCCCAGTCATATGCCATCCTAATGATTGTTGGTATGCTCAAGTTCATTGTTATGGTCACTGTGTATTTTGAATGCCTTCCATTGTAGAGGGCTCATCTTCTAGAACTCTATGGACAATATTCTTCTGTGATTCATATGGTTTTCATTGGCTAATTTTTGGAAGTAGATCCACAGGTCTTTTCCCCTAGTATGTCTTAATCTGGAAGATCCACTGATACCTGTCCACCATGGGTGACCCTGCTGATATTTGACATATTGGTGGCATAGCTTCCAGCATCATAGCAGCATGAAGCCAACACAGTATGGCAAACTGACAGATGAGTGGTAGAATTTCAAAATAAGAGTTCTTATATGTCCTTATTTTGAACACATAGGGACAAACAATCTTTTAACCACATTTGCCCAAAATGTTATCTATATAGCCCAAATATGAAAAGCCCTCCCCAGTGTGAAAATAACTCCTTTGACAGTCCTTTCCAATGGTAAACTAAATCTTGTTCATGCTTTTACTGTCTCATAAAGCATTTGTGCTGTTCATTTATACATGTAACAGGATGTCCCAATCCAACTTACATTTTTTTTGTATTTCCAAGGTTTTCCTAAAAGACTTGAAATGTGCTCCTGGTTGAATATGTGTTAGTTTCTCTTTGCTTTGTTTTCCAGAGTAATAACTGGCCCTTGAATAATAATTTCTATTTCTAAAAATAAGAACCAATACCAAGATCAAGACTTTTCAGATTTAGAGACTTTATCCAAATCTCTGAGAGATTTTGCACAATACATTTTTCAAGCTGTAAGAGAGGGGGGAATCTTTCATTTTTGTGCAATGTTCTGAATCAGAGTAGGTTTTTGACACAAAATAACTCCTCTACAAGTGGCCTGCTAGTGAGAGTCTTCACAAACATCATTTCCCATCTATTCAGAGAATCAAACAAATAAAAAGGCTTTATTGGGAATGTTTTTCTTTATCTCTTGACAGTTAGCCAATCATAGAAAGCAAAGAAGTCAAAGGCAAACAGGAAACATATACATGCAAAAACAAACAGTCAAATGAAGTTTCCATCCTACAGCACCTGCTTCTGAGCTCTCAGAGCCGTGTACCTGGAGATGGAGGCAGCTGTTAACACAGTACCCTGATCATTGCCATTTAGTACATATCCTACCGAATGGAAAACAGTGATGTTGAATAGATTTAATTCATCTAGTGAAACAAGGTGAGACATGAATTTCCCCCTAACACGTGGCACACAGCTTTGTTGGCTACTTAAGGCTGCTTAGTACTTAGTACTTGCCTACTGTAGTTGAAGACAAGTGGCCACAAGAAAAAAAGTTCTTTCTAGGCACCTCTGGTGGACTCAAACTGCTAATCTTCCCAGTTGTTATGTGCCATCGAGTCAGACCTGACTCATAGTGACCCCTCCTTGGATATCTGAGGTGGTATAACTACGGAAGTAGATTGCCCAACCTTCCTTCTGAGGGGTGGCTGGTGGGTTTGAACTGCCAGCCTTCTGGTTAGCAGTCAAGTACCTTAGGTCCTACACTACCAGAGCTCCCTCATGATTATAATATGAGAATAAATTGGGATTGTGAGAGTGATGATTACTTTTTTGTAATATAGGGAACCATATTTGGAAATATATTTTGCTTTAAGCATTCCCTTGGTGTCCAGAATCCATTCAATATTTCTGATTTATTAGCCACCAAAGTCAGCTAATAGCATCTAGAGATACCAGGTCAGTCAACATAACTTTCCAGGGTAGGAGAACTGTGGGTTTGAAAAGAAAAAGAAAGAATATCGCAGACTTATCCACATTCTATTTTTTCTTGAGCCTGATCTTAGGGTTCTAGGCAGTTTGCCTGGGAACTCTGACCTGACTCTGGACCCTTTCTTCCTAATCAAGCCAGTGCTGCACATAAAGAATGGAGAGCAGAATTGCTTTGTGGAATTTTTAGTGGGGTCAAAAGCTTCCAAGCCTGCTCACCAAATTTTTAAATCCTGTTCATAGAACTTTGTGGAAAGACGTCATTCAGAAAGCCTCCAGTAAAATGGATGTATCCTACCTTAATTAGAATTGATTGTTTTACTGGCTAGCACCTGCACAGGGCAGAATTTGCGGAAGATAACACCTATGCACTGGAGGTAATACTTAATTGGAGAGAAAGCATAATGGACACACAAAGGTATCATATGGAAGGCAATAGAATAGGACAGGACATAAAGAAGGTACCACACAGAGGGCGATAGAGAAGATAGGGCAAAGAGAAGGTGCCATATGGAAGGCAATAGAGCACAGGTTTTAATATTTACCAGCATTCACTAATGTTTCTGTTTTGCCACTTATAAGCTATTTGTCTTTGGGCACATTTTTTAATCTTTCTGAGCTTCTGTTTCTTCATTTATAAAATGAGAAAGATGGTATCAGTACCTACCTCCAGGAGTTGAGTCAGCCTTAAATGACTTAATGTTTTTGTATGTATCCTGTTTGAGTAAATGACACAAGCCAGTACCTCAGAGCCATTTGTGTGTGTGTGTGTGTGTGTGTGTGTGTGATTTTGGTGAAAATTTACAGGGTAAATTGATTTTCTATTCAATAATCCATGCACATTCTGTTTTGTGACATTTACTGAAATCCCCACACTGTAACAATGTTTCTCCCACTTCCTTCCTAAACCCACGCTTTCCCTGTTTACTTTCTTTCCATCCTCTCCCACCTCTACTTCTGGGCAAATTCTGTCCTCTTGATCTGATATGCTTGATTGTTCTAACGAGTTCATACCTTCCTGATATTACTGTTCACCTTATAGGCCTGTCTTTTGGCTGCCAGCTGAGTCACAGGGGTTAAATTCAGTTCTTAGCTTGAAGGGTGTTTAACGGCCATAGTCTTCAGGATTCCACTGATTCATCAGAACAGAACACTTGCTCTTTTTTATGATTTTGAGTTTTGTTCCACATTTCCCCCCGCTATATCTTGGGGCCACTTATGATCTCCTTCAAAGTGGTCAGCAGTGGTAGCCAGGCATCATCTACTTCTTCTTGTCGCAGTGTCATGGAGGCTGAGATTCATGTGCTCCATTAGTCCTTTGGCCTATTTGTTTCCTATGTCTTTGATTTTCTTCACTCTTCATTGCTCTGGATGGGGAGAAACCAATAGTTGCAACTTATATGGACACACAAGATTTTAAACTTTTAAGACTCAACAAAGCAGGATGTAGAACATTCTCTTTGTGGATGATGTTGCCAATTGACCTTAATGTCCCCTGAATGGTCTTGAGCCTCCATACCCAGGGGCTCATTCCCTCAAGGTGTTTGGTTATGACTAAGATGTTTTCATAATTTTGTCCCCTAAATGCTTACTACATTCATGGATATATTTGCAGCACATGTAAATACATAGGTAGAGATAGTCTCTGTTGAATCTATATATATTCATCTATATATACTCATTTGCCTTCCCACCTCTGTTGATATTGTGTCTGTCTATGCATCTATTCAAAGTCACCTTTGATATATCCCCTTTCTCACTCTTCACATCCATGAATTCATCAAGTCTTATTAAGTTTATTCCTTAAGATCTCCCCATTCCATTCGCTTCCCTCACTTCTCCTCCTGTCATTTCTTCCAGGCTACTTTTAATGTGTTGCTAATTCCTGGAGTGGCCTTTTTATGAGCCTCTCAAATCATAACTAACCCATTTCAACAATTTGGAACTCTGAATTCAGTGCAAGAACCTTTTCAGAAATGTAATCAGAACTATGATGCATTTAAGACTGCTCTAGGTGTTTCGGTGAAGATATTTTGTAGATGTCATTAACATTTACAATCAGTTGACTTTTACTTTTCAAGAAGCCAGAAATCTCAATGTTTAGGGTTTATAAAAGTAAAAATATAGGTATAAATTTGTTTTAATGAAATTACTAAGGTATATTTAAGTACTAAAGGAGCTCTGGTGGTGTAGTGCTTAAGGCATTTGACTGCTAACTGGAAAGTTGGCGGTTCAAAACCACCAGACACTCCTCAGAAGGAAGACTGGGCAATCTACTTCTATAAAGATTTACTGCCTTGGAAACCCAAAGGAGGTCACTATGAGTCAAAATTGACTCGATGGCAGTGAGTTTCGTTTTTTGGTATTTAAGCACTTAACAATACATGTAACTTGGCTAAGTTAACACACACAATGTTTTTAGCATACATTTTGATATTTAACAATATTATTTTTGCATTAATGATATATATGCATCTATATATATTTGTTTTACAAAATTTATGTTTTTCCATTTTTCTACCACCCTAACAGAATCTCAATACCCTTTAAGCAGTGATTCCCCATTTCCTCCTCCCAACTACCTCTGGTAACAACTAATTAACTTTTAGTCTGTAGTTCTATTCTTGATATTGCATTGTTCGATAGTTTTCACATTCCATTTAATCATCTTTCTTTGCAATGGGCATGAATATGGAACTCTTCCAGTTTGTTGGTCAAGTAACTATCTTCCATATTTCTTGGCCTAGAAAAGCAAGTGTTTCTAGCATTTTTTGAAACATCTCAGTTGGTATTGTGTCAACTTATGGAGAGTTGTTTTTGTGCCAATGCCTTCAGTGCAGCTTTGACTTTTTCCTTTTGATCATATTCTATCTCATGATATGGTTGAGCATCGACTAATTCTTTTTGACACAGTGACTCTGTGTATTTCTTCCATCTACAAATCTGTCTTAGAAGTACACCCAGAATGCTCCTTAGAGGCAAGGATGGCAAGACTTCAGCCTGTTTACTTTGGATATGTTATCAAGAGGGACAAATCCCTGGAGAAGGACATTATACTTGATAAAGTAGAGGGACAACAAAAAAGAGGAAAGCCCTCAACAAACTGTGTTGACACAGTGGCTACAGCAATGAGCTCGTACTAGCAATGGTTGTGAGTATGGTGCAGGACAGGGCAATATTTCATTCTATTGCATATAGAGTCACTCTGAACAGGAACCAACTTGAAAGTACCTAACCACCAGAGATATTTCATTTAAGTGGGATCATCTAATATTGTCCTTTTGTGTCTGATTTATTTCACTCAGGAAAATATTTTCAAGGTTTATCTCCATTATAGCATGTATTGGGACTTCATTTACTTTATGGCTGAATAATGCTTTACTGTATACTTATACCACATTCTGTTTATCTACTCATCTATTGACAAACACTTGGATTGTTTCCACCTTCTCTTTTGTTAATGATGCTGTAATTAACCTTTGTGCATAAGTATCTCTTTGAGTCCCTGTTTTCAAGTCTTTTTGGTATATATCTAGAAGTGGAATTGCTGGGTCATATGGTAATTTTATGTTTAACTTTTTGAGGAACTCTCACACTGTTCTCCACAGCTGCTGCATCATTTTACAATCCCATCAGCAACAGATCAGGGTTCCAACTTCTCCACATCCTCATCAACACTTGTTATTTTCTGTTTTTCAGATAATAGCTGTCCCAATGGATGTAAAGTGGTTTTGATTTGTGTTACCCTAATGATTAATGACATTGAGCATGTTTTCATGTGCTTGTTGAACAGTGTTTATCTTCTTTGGAGAAGTGTCTATTTAAGTTCTTTGCCCGGTTTTTAGTTGGGTTGTTTTTACTTTTGCTGTTGAGTTTTAGAAGTTCTTTATATATTCTGGTTATTAAACCCTTATCAGATCTATAATTACAAAATGTTTTCCTCCTCCAATCTGTAGGTTACCTCTTTACTTTATTGATAAAGTCCTTTAAAATTCTCTCTTGCTGTTTTCAGGATTCTCTCTTTATCTTTGGTTTTCAAGAGTTTGATTATAATGTATCTTTGGGTTTATCCTACTTTAAAGACTGCTAGTTTTTCTTTTTTTTCTTAAAGACTTCTGGTTTGAATATTATTGGGGTTTCCATGGGAATAACTTTTCTCCCTTTGCCTTGTTCTTTTGAATGGACCATCATTTCCAGTTTTCTTTGTGCTTTGTGAATTTTTTTTTTTTTTAAATCAAGGCATCAGAATATTACAATGTGTATGGTATTCTCAATTCTTTCATGTACACAGTCCTTTCAAAAGCACTAATTTATGCAATAAACTGTCAGGTGGTCACAGCCTTCACTCTTTGTTTACCACTCCCTCCCCTAGCTCCCATTTGAGCTCTAATTCAGGCCAGATCAAGGCTTCAGTCTTTGAGAAAACTGGCAAACAGATCAGAACAGACACACTGAAGAGTTTTCTATCAAAGCATGTCCTTCCTACGCCAGAGCCAGAGATTGGGCCCCTTCTTTGTAAACATGAGAGCTGTGCCTCACCTGTATCACAGGGGCTTGCCTCCATTACAGAGACCACCATAGCTGCCATGCCAGGAGGGGGAGAAGCAGAGACAGTAGAAAAAAAAAATTACAACCATTTAACTTGCCTTACAAATTTCAGACTTACCAGCCCCCAGAATCACAGGCAATTTCTTAAAAATACATCATGTGTGTGTGTGTGTGTGCTTAATCTGTTTCTCTGGAGAATTCTCACTGACACAAGATTCTCCTCTCCTCTCTATCCTTTTGTATCCTAACTTATCAGTGATTTCCTATTGCACTTAACCTTAATATGCCCTTCATATTCCTACCCACCACTCTAACTTTGTATCTGCCTTATTGTTTTCTAGCCACACTAGTCTATTCTCAATCCCTCCCAATTTTCTACTTTCTGTCTTCCCTGAGGCCTTTGCACTTGTCTTTTGCCTTACTTAAAGTACTTGGCTCCCATTTTTCTTTTAGTTTACTCCTGATCATCCTCCAGGTCTCAACTTAGTTGCCAGTTTTCTGGGCACATTTCTCTGAACATTAAGAATAATCAAGTCTCCAAAAAGTGAAGCTTATCCATCAGAATGATCATCATAGGACATTCATTTATTTTCATAATTGTTGATGCACTCTTATCTCCACCAAATGATCATCATAGGACATTCATTTATTTTCATAATTGTTGATGCACTCTTATCTCCACCACTGGTTTTTCCTGTCCCTAAAGGCAGAGGCAATGCTTGCTTTCTTTACCATCTTATCCCCAGAACCTACTGAAGTTTCCGGTAGTGGGGAGTGTACAATAAATGTTGTCTGAATGATTGAATTAAGAAATAATAAATGAATAGAAAGAACTTCACACAATGCTTGGCGCACAGGAAGCATTCTATATAACACTGAATTATTATTATGGTTTTGGTTGGGACAGCTGCTTATGGATTCTGAGATTCTGCCTGAGGAGGTTTCTGTTTGTATGTTTTTCTTTGTGCCTCATTATAGGAACTCATTCTACATTCACTCTGGACAAGTCAGAAGTGTCAGATAGTTAGAGTCCCTGGAAGTATCCTTCAATCAATGATGTCCGGAGGTTTGAAGGATAATACTCCAGCTTTTTTGTTCCTTGTTTGATAACTCTGAGGTATGTTCTACATTGTTTATCAGAGTTCCCAAGTGGGATTAAGTTCCAATTTAAAAAAAAAAAAATTTATTGTGCTTTGTGTGCAAATTTACACAGCAAAATTTGTTTTACACCCAACTGTTGGTGTACATTTGGTTTCATTCACTAATTACCAGCCCTAACCCTAACCTACTCTCCTCCTCTCCCTTACCAGTGATGTCCACCCAATCCCTGTGCCCTTCTTAGTAATGCACTCCTGTCTGTCCAGCTTTTCCTCCATGTGAATGTGGCTCTCTGGTACCCCATGGCCAATTGCTCCAAGGGGTGTATCTGCATAGAGTAGGTGGGTGCATCACCCTGGGTTGGGTGTTCTGCATGTAAGTCTTATCACTGTTGGGCTGAGAGTCAGTCTTTGGGATGAGTCCTATCCCAGACCCAAAGTGTATCGAGGGCCATAGTCTTGGGGGTCCCACCAGACTCCATCTGACTAGTAATTCTGGTCATTATTGTGTTTTTGAATCCATGTTTTTCCTCCCAGTCTATCTAGGATCTCCAGTTTTGATCCCCTACCAAGGGGTTGGCATTGGTGGCTGGGCACCATATGGTTCTTCTGGTCCCAAGGTCCATAGTACCCTAAGGCTGATTGTTTCCAGATGCCCTTGGTTTTCTTCACTCTTCTTCATTTCCAATGATAGGAGACAATTAGCTGCATCTTAGATGGCCGCTCAAAAGATTTTAAGACCCCAGTCACTGATAGTAGCTTTCTTGATACCACAATATTTTTTTTGGCTTCCTTCCCTTCTCTTATATCACTTCTTCACTTCCCTACTGGTGTTTCTTGGTGTCACCTTTCAAATAAACCACAGTTTTGATTTTCTTTCATCTTTTAGTATGCTTCTAAAAAACTCAAACAAAGACACATGATGCCCACAATTTTCCTATGAAAATGGCAAACTTTAAATCCATACAATTTGGTTAAGAATTGTCCATATATCTAAACCTAATACCATCACATTTTACATTGTAGATCATAGCTTGAGTCCTGGGAAAGACCCACTAATTATTGTCTGTACTATAGACTTAGAACTGAGGTGGAGCTTGTGACCCCTAAAGATTCTATCCCACAGTGAATAGCAGAGTCTTACTCCTAATACCCAAGTGTGTAGTACAGTCCCATAGGCTCCAATCTCAGAGGAACTGTGGGGTACCTCCTCAGTGACATCAGACTCTAGACTCAATTGTGAAAATGAAAGAAGTTTATAGAACATTCTAGTTTGATTCCAATTATTTCAGAGTTCCTTACCTTTATTATTCTCTCAGCAAATTCACTGGAAAACAGTGGCTGCTACATTGTTTCTTAGATTAGTTTTTAGTTGTGACACAAACCCTAGTGGAAAGGAAGGGTGGAATCTATTGTATATTGAGAAGAGGATGGATTTCACAAAGGGCCCACTTTTCTGAGCTGATCCTCCTCCAGATTTACCAGGTCCAGAGAGATGCAGTGATGTTCTTCACCTAGCTACTTGGTAGCAGAACTGAAACTTAAGCCCTTACCTTTCTCCAGGTCAAGGAGCTCTGGTGGTACTGTGGTTAAAGATTCAACTGCTAACTATAAGGTCAGTGGTTTGAAGCTACCAGCCACTTTGTGGGAGAAAGAGGAGGCAGCCTGCTTCTGCAAATATTCACAGCCTTGGAAATCTTATGGGACACTTCTACTCTTTCCTATAAGATCACTATGAATCAGCGTCAACTTGGGAGTGGATTTAATTTTTGGTTTTTCTCTAGGTCTTGTGTTTTCAGTTCACAAGTGCTTATCTTCACATCAGAACCATTCACTGTAATTTCTAATCAATCTACCTGTAACTTGTAATCAAGGAGCCCTGGTGGCGGGATGGTGAAATACTTGCCTAGTGATTTGAGCCCACCAGCTATTTCACAAGAGAAAGGTGTGGCAGTCTATTTCCATAAGATTACAGTGTTGGAACCCTGTAGAGGCCACTTCTACTCTGTCTTATAAGGTCACTGTGAATCAGAATTGACTTCACAGCAACGAGTTTTAACCTGTAACCAACATTTACTTTTGTCCAACATCTAAATCTGACTCACACAAATGTGAAAATGATTGATAATAGTATCTAAGTGTTACTTTACTACTCTGGATAACCACTTACAGTTTTTGGCCTTTGAACCCTAAAGCCATAAAAAGTAGAAGTTAAAGCATCACCAACAGGTAATTGTTAGATTTCAAGCTACCTTGTTAATTATTATTTTATTATTATTAAATATTCATTAATCATTATTATTTTCAATATTATTTTAATATTATCATTATTATTTTCTCCAATAGGTCTCTCAGTATTGTATGAGCATGTAAGAAAAAACTGGTGAATATGTAACATGAAGACAAGGAAATATTAAAAATCAAACCAATCTATTCATTAGTTACAAAGTGCTAAGAAGCAGCTAAAATTCCAGCAAGGCCAAGTTAGTAGATTTTCTCTGTTAGGCATCTGTGGAAATTGTGGGTGGGGGAAGATGAGCCCATAATTCATCATTGTCAACTCAGGGCAATACTTGAGAAACTGATTGTATTTTTTTTTTTTTTTTGAGGGGAGGGGGAAATTTTTGACATGAGAAATGTTCCCCTGATATCCTTGTGGTTTTCTTCAGAGCCTAAGTCCTTTCTCATCCAAGACTTTTCCTCAGATGACATACTATCTTTAGACACTGAGTGAGAGTCTATTTCTATCATCTGTCAAGTTTTAATTTTCTGTCTCTAGAACTTGTCCAACACTTTTGCTTGGTATTACATTCTCAAGGAGTCCTGGTGGTGCTGTTTTTAAGTGCTGGGCTGTTAACCAAATAGTTGGTAATTCAAACACACTAGCCACTCTGTGGGAGAAAGATGTGGCAGTCTGCTGCTATAAAGATTACAGCCTTGAACATCTTATGGGGGTGTTCTACTCTTTCACAACTATGAGTTGGAATAAACTTGATAGCAATGAGTTTTGTTCTTCCTTGTTTTTGTTGCTTTGTATTTATTACATTCTCACTGTAATGCCATAAAGAACTTCTTTATTTATGCCTTGACACCCAAAATTAAGTGTAAGCTTTTTCCTAAAACAGAGTAACCAATCTCATATTTGTACCAATGGGGCCTTGAGTTGCAAGACATAGAAACAGACTTTGGGTAATTTAAGCAGAGAAGTAATTTTAGTGGAAGGATGTCAAGAAAGACTCAAAATCCAAGGGAAGATTGTAGAGCTAGGCTCAGATAATAGGAAAAATCAAGGAATCCAGGGAGATAGGGAGCCTAGGAGCAGGCTAGTTAGGGTGCCATTAGCTACTACTGGATACTGTATTGCTCTGTAGTGACAAATTAGCTCTCAACAAGATTCAGTGCTAGAAGCATCAGTTTGGTTGACCCTCCTTCAGGTGCCCTAGATTCTTGTGATTCTTCCAACAAACCATGCACTCACTGCTTTTACTTGGATACTTCTAGTTGCTTCTACTGGGATACAGCAAGGACACTCACTGTATCAGGTGCTGTGGGTTCCTTGACCATATTCCTTCACCCTTAGAATTTCTGTTCACCCAAAGCTGCCTGCATTTCTTCACCCAAGGGCATCCTCTGCCTTAGCAAAAAAAAAAAAAAAATGCTGTTGAGTTGACTCTGACTCATAGAGACCCCTCCTTGGGTTTCTGAGGCATTATCTCTACGAAAGTAGATTGCCCAGCCTTCATTCCAAGCAGCAGATTGTGGTTTGAACAACCAGCCTTCTGGTTAGCAGTCAAATGCCTTAGGCACTATACCACCAGACCTCTCTGCCTTATAGAGCTCTCTTTTTCTGCCATACAGTAGGCCAAAATTGCCACTGGGAGATAAGGCCCCAGGAGCAGCTCTGAGCCATTGGCTAATAAGAATCAATATATATACTCCAGTTCTTTCAATTGGGATAATTCTGAGATGTGTGTTTTATACAAGCTCCTAAATTTTCAGAGTGGTCAAGCCTGAGTTACCTACAGAGGTGATAGTATGATACACCCTGTTTGACCTCCTTCTCATGCTTGCCTCACTCTTCCCCATCCCCCATTGTGCTTCCTTCACCTCCCCAACAAACTACTTGAGACCAAATCCTTGTTTCAGGGTCTAGGGGAACACATACCTAGATACGCATCCAAATAATGTCTCTAGTAGTTAAAATCTTACTCCTTCTGTTTTGGTTATCTAGAGTCAATCTAACAGAAAAATATCACAAATGGATGGCTTTAAAAAACAGGGATTTACTCTCTTACAGTTTAGGAGGCCAGAAGTCTGAGTTCAATGTGCCAGCTTTCGGGGCTGGGTGAAGGTCCCCTAGACTTTGGCTTCAACTCTGCTTCTTGCTCTCAGCCCCACTATAGCTGGAAACATCTCTTAATTCAGGCAGTTGCTGGCTGCTGATGCTGAGAAACCCAAGGTCGACAAGTAAAATGACACAGTCTCAAGATTATCAAGCAATACAATAGGCCAGTAGTTCAAGTCCAGAAACAGTCCCAAGATTGGCAGGCAACATGGCAGACTGGTGAATGAAGACTTGGCTAAATGCAGGATCCAAGTGTGGCAAAAATCTCAGAGACCTTTCTGAAAGCTTTTTCTTATATACTGGAAGAAGGCCATATTCCTAAGGCAGCTACTCAACTGGTCACAGCAGATTCCACCACAGTGTTGACTACCAGACACATCATGGAGAACACTACCTCCAGCTGCCCAGCCACTCAAAACAAGGCCCAGTCAAGTTGATACAAAGCCATAGCTACCATGCCTTCTTCAAGACCAGGCATGAAAAGTTTCCACATATGTGTCCAATCAAGCTAACAAATCTATTTGTTTGACCAACACAGTATTTTTTAAAAAATAATTTTTTGTATCCCTGGGAGGGGCATGAACACTTCACCACTCTTGTTGCCTTTCCTCTGACAATCCTACAGATTTGCATTATTATCCTGACTGACAAAGTCTTCTGGGTTTGTGATCCTTGTTAAGGCTTAGTTCAAATAGAGCACCTCAGTGAAAACTTCCTTGACCACTGAGACTGAATAAATCACTTCTTCTTCTTGGTCACTATAATGATATACAAGATATATGCAAGGCTTTGTTAAAGTCCTTCTCCTCCTGCATAAGGGAGAGGAAGACCCTCAACGAGATGGATTGAATCAATGGCTGCAAGGATGGGCTCAGGTATAGCAAGGATTGTGAGGCTGTCACAGGACTGGGCGGTGTTTTGTTCTGTTGTACATAGGGTCCGTATGGGTCAGAGCCTATTTGATGGTTCCTAACAGCAACAACTACTGCATCATAATGGGTACACATCTCTACCCATCTTCTCTTCTCTATCCTTCTATTCTTTTTGTTTTAGGTAAAATTCACATAACATAAACTAACCATTTTAGAGTGAACAATTCAATGGTATTTAGTACATCCACAATGTTGTGCAACCAACACCTGTGTCTAGTTCCAAAGTATTCTAAAAGGAAAACCTGGGCTTGTTAAACAGTTACTCCCTGTCCCCTCATCCTAATCCCTAGCAACCACCTATCTGCATTCTTTCACTGTATTCTTAGCACTAGGGATGTAGTCAGCATTCAATCAATTCTTTTTGGGTGAGTAAATGATCATTTGATAAGAAGGAAGATGGCAAGACTACAGCATCTTCTAATCAAAGCAAATGTCTGAGAGGATAGCTCTAGATCCAGACTGCCTGCCAGCTGTATAATTTAGTAAGAAAACTTTTTGTGCCTAATTTTAGGAGCTCTGGTAGCATAGTGGCTAAAGCACTTGACTGCTAACCAGAAGGCTGGTGGTTCAAACCCACCAGCCACTCCAGGGAAGGAAGGTTGGGCAATCCTACTTCTGTAGTGATACTGCCTCGGAAACCCAAGGAGGGGTCGCTATGAGTCGGGGCCGACTCGACGGCACATAACAACAACAACAACAAAATGAAAAAAATAATATTGTCTATCTGAGAGGTTGTTATGAAAATTAAGTCTGTATAAAACTCTCAGAACAATGCCTGATATGTAGAAAATCAATATCAATGTTGGTTAAATAACAACTGACACAATATTCTATCAATGTTGGTGTAATGCAGAGCTGCCTAGACACCAGGACATGGAGTTGTTTCAGAGAAGCAGTTTATTAGCACTCCCAGGCGAGGTTCTTGTGCCCTAGCATCAAGGCCAGAGAAGTTGCACCCCCGGCCAGGGGGCATGGATTTTTATAGACACAGAGAGGACCTATATGGGGACACCAAGGAAATGACAGGGTCCTCTAAGGAAATGGCAGGGTCCAATTAGCTGTTGGCATGGGTGTGCACTTAATTAGCATGAGGGGGCTTCACAGGAGGAAGTTTGCCATTGCATGGGACTTTCCAGCCTGGGTGGGTTCTGTCATCTCAGTTGTCTTATCAGGCTGTCTTATCAGGGCCTGACACCTGGAGGAAGCTGCCAACTGACATATTGGGGCTTAGGTTTGCTTTGGCCTAACATTCCAACCTCTTTTAATGGATAAAGGGTGACGTGATTCTCTTAGCTTCCTCCTGCTGAATGGGGTCGGAGAGGGGGAGAGGGGTTTCATAGGTTGGAGCCTGAGAAGCTGGGGTCATCAGTTGGCAACTTGGTGTAAGGGTGTAGGAGAAGTTGATTCACTGTGACCTGAAATATTTCTTCGAGTTGGCTTTGGAGAAACTTGAGGAGGCAAGGGGCAAAGAGAAAAAGGAGAGTTATTAATACAAGCGGTCTGATAAGGGGTAATAGCCAGGCAGTCAGTGGCAATTGAACTATCCAAACAGTGACGTTTCTGCATTGTGTCGGTTGCGTAGTTCCTCTTTTAGTCGAGTTAATGTGTTAATGTTCTGTTCCACTAGTCCAGATTCATTAATATAATAACAACATTCTTCTCCCAGGAAGATACAAGTTCCACCTTCCGCTGCAGTTAGGAGGTCTAGGGCTCTCCGGTTCTGCAAAGAAACTTGGGCTAAAGAGGTTAGTTGTCGCTGGAGGGATGCTAAGGAGTCTGCAGTGGTTTCAAGTGCAAGTTCGAGACGAACTTGGAAGTCCTGAGCCGATATTATGCTGTGGCTCAAGCCCCCCCCCGCCATTCCTGCTGCTGTAACAGCAGAGGCTAGGTTAATACCTATCATGATGGGTATGAAGGCAGACCTTTTGATTCTAGTCTCTTGTAATAGTCGGGAGACTTCGGATTTCTCATATAGGGTGAGTTGGGGTATTATGGTTACTGTGAAGCAGGGACCTGGAGTGGTGGAATTTAAACATTTAGTTAAAGTTCCATTATACCAAAAGAAAATTCCAGGTGGTGCAGAGGTGATGGAAATATTCTGTGGTGCTTGGTTAAAGGTTTTAAGTGTCCAAAGGGGTACATGCGGTAGAGGGGTGGTGCATGAAGAGTTAAGGGTGGGAGCAGATAGTGGTAGAGTTAAATTGATAGGTACAGCTGCAAGTAAGGGTCGTTTGAGTGAAGCACAAAGGAAGCAATGTGAAACATTGGGTAGAGTCTGAGTATAATTGAGGAGAGATAGGGAATGTTGGATGATGTGTATCCAGGAGGGTGTTGGAGAGGTCTGGACCTGTGTCAGGTTGAGAACTGTTTGGGGATCTCCTTGAATTTGTTTCTGTAGGTTATGTTCTCATTGGGAAATGGAGGTAAGAACTCATGTAAGGTTGCGGGAGGTGTGGATTGCTCGTTCTATTCTGATGGTTCCTGCGGGTTAGGTGGCAAAGCCATTGTAATACAGTTTTCCTATAACTCCATCTGCCCACCTGCTGTTCTTTGGATGGCTGATGTGGAGGTGTAATCTCATGGTTTTAGTGAAAAATGTTCCAGAGTAATCTCCGGAACTATGTATTCTGCATGACCGATAATAACATCCGCCATCGGTTGAGGAGCTCTGGTTGCATTTGGGATCGGATTGGTCATATGTAAAACAGAGATAGGGGAAATTACTGGGGAATACTGATTTTGGGGAAATGGGTATTTCTAGTTGTGTTGTATTTGTTGGTGGGTAGTCTGCCTGACCAATACACTGCGAGGAGTTTTGTCCCTCCCAGACTGTAAATCTCCACACATGGTTGGGTGGGAGTTCATTGTGATTGGATGTGGGTTCAGTATTAGTGAGGGTCAGGAGGACGAGGGGTCCAATTAAGACAGAGCTTAGTTGGACCCAGAATTTGGCGTGTATAGGAATCATGATTTGTCTGGGCCCTTTTGACACGGGAGAGGTGGTGCCACGAGGGGTCATCCAGGAGTTTTACCACTGTGGGTATGTGGTCCAGTCCAGCAAGGTTTCAGTGGCTCTGGATGCAAAGTTTTCAGAAACACTGTGTCTCCATGTTGTAGGTGAGTTGCTGTTGGTGGTCCTGGAGAATTGGTCCCTAAGGGTTGTGGTAGATACCTGTCTGTGTGTTCTCACAGTAGCTGCCCAAGAAGAGAAAGGTACGGGAGATAGGAAGCTAGGGAAGGGGGTTGCGTGGGTAAATTATGGTTCAGGAGGAAAGGTTGGCTGTACATTAATTCAAAAGGGCTGAGAAAGGTTGGTGCTTTGGGAGTTGCTCTTATGCATGCTAAGGCAAATGGAAGGAGGTCTATCCAGGATTTATGGAGCTCTAAGGAGAGTTTGTTAAGGTGTGTTTTGATAAGACCATTGGCTCTTTCAATTCTACCTGATGATTGAGATCTGTAGGGGATATGGAGGTGCCAGTGGATCCCTAGGGAGGAGGAGACTTGTTGTGTAATCTGTGAAATAAAAGCTGGCCCATTGTCTGATTGTATGGAGGATGGCAGGCCAAACCGAGGGATGATGTGAGTTATTAAGATATTGGCTGCTGTAGCTGCAATTTCATTCTTTGTGGGGAAGGCTTCCAGTCACCCAGTTAGGGTGTCTATAAGTGTAAAATGGTATTTGACAGACTTGTGAGATGGCATATGAGTGAAATTGATTTGCCAATCCTGACCAGGTAGGTGTCCTCTCATCTGATGAGTGGGGAAGGTTGGTTTAAGGCCCTGGGGACTTGTGGATACACAAACAGTACAGGTGGAACAGACAGATTCAATAGAGGTGTTGAGTAAGGGCGACATGAAAAGAGGTTGTAGGAAATGTTTTAGGGCTTTGGTTCCTATGTGGAGGGAATTGTGAGTCATGTGGACAAGGGGCTCTACTTGGGAGTCAGGAAGGATGAGTCTGTTATGAAGGAAGAACCATCCTTCAGGGGAGCGAGTCCCTCCTTTTGTTTCCCAGTGTGACAATTCCTCAGGGGTGTACTGGGGATGGATGGAGGGGAGTGAGAGGAACAGGATGG
>NW_006922087.1:166660-167114 GCF_000298275.1 Orycteropus afer afer | reverse complement strand
AGTCGGTGTATGCAAGAGATGGGAAATTGGGGTTTGGATGGAAACTATGTGGGATCCTTTAAATTTACTATAACAGGGGGGTGGTGAGAGGCGATGGATGGGGAAGAAGTATCCCACACACATGCATCAACAAGGTCAGGGGGCATGGGGAAAGCTGGTGCTTGCAGGGAGGTAGCAGTTAGTGATAGTAGGAGAGAGGCAGAGTAATCTTGAGCCCAAGTGAGAGTGGTTTTAATTTTTGGGAGGAAATCTCACCCTAAAAGGGGGGTAGGGCAGGTTGGTATAATAAGAAATGAGTGTGTAAGAATTTTGTTATCTACTAAACAGGTGTCAGCCCCAGGGACAATACAGGGATGCCCAAAGCAGCAGTCCAGAAGAGCAGGAGAAAGGGGATTAAAAGCCAGGAAGCCAGGCAGAGATACAGTCAGCCACAGGGACCCAAGTGGGGGTGATA
>NW_006922087.1:150376-163188 GCF_000298275.1 Orycteropus afer afer | reverse complement strand
ACGTGCTGGCCTCAGGGCTGCTAGCAAGGCATTGGCCTGCAGGGTGGCCTTCTGGTGGGTCCTGGCTTCCCTATCTGCCTCTGCTTTCTCCTCACGGATATTAAAGACTTTAAAGGCCATATTTACTAAGTCTCTGATGGGAGTTTGGGGTCCCTCTTCAGCCTTCTTTAGTTTCTTTCTAATGCCAGGAGCTGATTGGGTTATGAAATGGGTGGTTAGGACTGTGGCTCCAGCCAGAGAGGAGGGGTCTAGATAGGTAAATTGGGTAAGGGCCTTGGTAAATCAGTTCAAGAAGGTGGCTGGGTTCTCATCCGGAAGTTGGGTAATCTCCCAGAGTTCATTAAAATTAACTGCTTTATGAGAGATAGTTTGTAGGCCTGCCAGGAGGCATTGGAGCATTTTATCTCTGTGGGCTCTCCCAGTCCCTCCAGACTGGGTGTCAGGCTGGTACTTCCAGTCTGGGTTTTGTGCTGGAACAGCGTCTGCTCTGACGGGCATGGAGTTATCTGTTAGGTGGGTTTGGTCATCATGTTCTTGGGCGGCACTAAGGACTCTATCTTTTTCGTCTGGGAGGAGGGTAGAGGAGAGGATGACATATATGTCATGCCAAGTTAAATCATAGGTCTGAGAGAGGTATCGGAACTCTTTGATGTAAGTAGTAGGGTCACTAGAAAAAGAGCCTAAACGTTTTTCAATTTGGGACAAATCAGCCAGGGGGAAGGGGGCATGGATGTGTACAATTCCTTCAGACCCAGCAACTTCACGCAGGGGCAAAGGAGTTGTTGGGAGCGGGTGTGGTGGCTCACGGGAGAGGGAAGGGTGGGAGAGATGGAGGAGGAGGTGTCTGGGGAGATGAGCAAGATGGGAGAGGTAGAGGAGGAGGCATCTGAGGAAGTGTGTGAGATGGGAAGACAGGGGGATGTCGGGGTAAGGGGAAGGGATGATGGCACTATTTGGGGGAGAGGCTTTGTGCTTCAGCATAAGGAGGGAGTCTGGGGGGTAGGGACAGGCTTTCCAGTGGGTCAGAAAAGGAGGAAGAGGAGACAGTTGGGTTGGTTTCTAAGGGGGAAAGAGGCGTGGGTTTACGAGGTTTGGGGTTTTTGTGGGCAAGGAGAATTTGGGTAGTATTACATTTCTTACACAATGAGGGTCGGGAGCACAAACAAAAGAAGGCTTGGGCACAGGGGACTTCTGGCCATTTGCCTGTGCTTCGGCAAAAATTGTTTAAGTCTGTAAGGATGTTAAAATCAAAAGTCCAGTGCTCTGGCCAGTGACAGCCATTGTCCAGTGTGTACTGGGACCATGCCATGGTGGAGTAAAAGATGAGGCATTTGGGATGGATGTCCTGGTCTAGTAGCAAGGGCTTAAGTTTTGCTAATAAACACCCCAGAGGGGTTGTTGGATCAATTTTGGAGTTTTGATTGCCCATTGGTTCTGAGTTTTTCGGGTAGGGTTCCTGGAACCCTATGCCAGTGGGACTGTTTTACATAGGTGGATGTCTCTGCCTCACGTTAGACAGTGAAACGAGGAATGACCCTCTGAGGAATGACCATCAAGGGAGATAGGATGTCAGGCGTCCCCGAGCATCCAAACTCCTGGACTATGAGGAGTTTCTGACGTGGTATCACGATTTTTCTGGGGTTCCTGGAACCCTGTGCCAATGATGCAGAAAACTCTGGGACAAAACTCAGACCTTTGGGCAAGTCAACTCTCCAAAAATAATCACACAGGAGATATTACAAAAGGAAAGTAGTCACACTGGAGACATGTCCCAAGAACTAGTCAAATGCCTAGTTGTCTGCTCCCCTCGCAGGGATTTGAGTGAGTCTTTGGCTAAGGTGTCTCCATATAAACCCCGGAGTGGAGGGCAGAGCCACACCATTATGCCAATCCGACTTCACACAGAAATCAACTGAGGGCCCACTCAGGCTCTGCGACCTAGATCTTGGAGCATCACAGAAACATTCACACAACCTCTCAGTCAGACAAATTACAACAAAACCAATTCAAACTGTCTGGTAGTAGGCACTGGTTCATCACCCAGAGCCAAAAAATTAAAATGGCCCACAGGATGGAGAACAACAGAATACAAAATGTATGTCCTCCGGTGGGCATTGAGTAAAGGGTAAGATGTGACTTACTGGTGGTGGATGCAGGGGGCCAGAATTCCCTGGTCCAGAGGGAAGAGGGAGAAGGGGAGTTAGAATTCCCTCGAGTTCTACTCCTCTTCCCGGGTGTCGGCACCAAATGTAATGCAGAGCTGCCTAGACACCAGGACACGGAGTTGTTTCAGAGAAGCAGTTTATTAGCACTCCTGGGAAAGGTTCTCATGCCCTAGCATCAAGGCCAGAGAAGTCACACCCCCAGGCAGGGGGCATGGATTTTTATAGACACAAAGACCTATTTTGGGACACCAAGGAAATGACAGGGTCCTCTAAGGAAATGGCAGTGTCCTATTAGCTGTTAGCATGGGTTTGCACTTAATTAGCATGAGGGGGCTTCACAGGAGGAAGTTTGTCATTGCATGGGACTTTCCAGCCTGGGCAGGTTCTGTCACCTCGGTTGTCTTATCAGGCTAACTCATCAGGGCCTGACACCTGGAGGAAGCTGCCAACTGACATATTGGGGCTTAGGTTTGCTTTGACCTAACAGTAGGGATATCCTCTGACCTTATCTTCCAGGAGAGAATTAGAACAAAAATCTGAGACTAGAAAACTGACATGCTGAGAAGGAATAACTCTCCATATACAAAGACATTTATGCTGGTTTTGCTCTTTTTCCTTTCCTGCCACCCTGGCTACCTCACTCTACAAAACCAAACCAAACCCATTGCCATCAAATTGATTTCAACTCAAAATAACCTCCATTGGGTTTTCAAAGTAAATCTTTATGGAAGTAGATTGCTCCATCTTCCGTCCACAGACAGGGTGGTGGATTTGAACTGCCAATATTCTGGTTAGCATTCAAATGCCTTAGGTACTGTGCCATCATAGCTTCTTCCTCACTTTACCATCTGCTCCTAAATGAACACCTGGACTTCTGTTCTAATTTCAATATGTCCTTGACTATAATGAGAATATTATTTCCAGGAGAGTAGGGACCATGCCTATTTTGTGCATCTCCATGTTCCTCACACATAGCATGTGACAGACCCTTGATAATTATCTACTGAAAATGATCTGCTCTTCCAACCATAAAATTTCAGAATGACCCCTGACCCTGACCCTTTCATTGCTCCCTCCAGTTAAAAAGGAATGCCCAAATGCTCATGTGAGACCCATTCTTCTCTCAGCATCCAATCTGTACTTGTTCACACCTCCTGTCATCCACCTCTACCCTTGGGGAAGGAGCTGGGGTGGGGGGAGAGAGACAAGGACACTGATCTTTCTTGTTCCTGGGCACTGAGCTGATCCCAGCTCTGCTTTATGTTCCAGCCAGGCTTTAGTTTTGACATAAAACTCTCCAGTTCTACATAAATAATGGCTGTAATTAATAATAAATGAACAGCCTGGGGAACTGTAGGGCAGAATTTAGTGGCTAGAGATTTATATAGCTGCTTTCTGTGCCAATATAAGACACGGATATGGAAAAACTCCATGGAGCTATCATTTCAAATCTGGGATGCTGCTAATAACCACCATGCAGCCAGCAGCTCTCAGCATTGTAGAATATGGCAGTGTGACCACACATTCTTCTGGGTGTAAAGGAGAGGAAGATAATTTTACCTTTTATGTCTCTGTTCCTCCAAATCAACTCTAGGGCCCCTGAGGATTCAAGGGATTCATGTGAGGAAAGGCAGAAATATAAATATGAAGCAGAAGCTGGAGAAAAAAAATTTGAATACACTGGAGAAAAATGAAAAGAGAATACTGCTTTTAGAGAACTGATGTAAGCAATAGTTTGAAGAGATTATGAAGACTTATTTCTGCAGAAAGCAAAGACAGGGAATCACTGTTTGAGGGGCAAACACTGAATTCTGTGAATGGTAATGGAAAAATTTGGAAAAGATGGTTGTACAATATGATGAAAGTAATTAACACCACTGAATTGTACATGTCAAAAATTTTGAAATGACAAAATTTCTTGTTAAATACACACACACACACACACACATCACAAGAAAAATAAATTTAAAATATTTTTATGCCAAAATAGTAAAATTAATTTAAAAGTTTTTTTTTTTTTTAATGAATCATAAAATGCATGGTAAAGGTTAAAAATCCCACAAGTCTTTTAGCTCAATGTTCTAACTCAGTACTCACCAAGTGTGATGGTTGAAATTTTCAACATTAGTCAGCTCTTGCCAATTGCTCCACCTTCTCCAAAATATTGATTTATTGAGATGTAATTCCATACTTTCAAGGACATCTGTCTTGACCAACTGTCCACAGGCACAAAGAAGTAGGAGATGGAATAATACATGATTATTGGAAGGGTTCTGAGATGTTGCATGCAAAGGCTTTAGTGGCTGACTTTTAAGGAACAAAAGCCATCACCATTATGCTTCAGGCTCAGGGCTCCTTCACAGCCATGCATTGTCACATTTGCTCCACCTGAAATAAACTTGTCCTTATTGAATTTGGGCTTTTTGATATTAGCTAACTTAGCCAAGAAAACAGCTTATAAATGGCAGAGCCATGTTTAAACAAGGATGAGAAATTCAATCCTTACTCATTCTATTCAACTCTAAGCACTTGATAATGAGTGATCCTGACTCACACAGACCCCATGTGTGTCACAGTAGGACTGTGCTCCATAGGGTTTTCAATGACTAAGTTTTTAGAAGTAGATAGCCAGGCCTTTCGTTCAAGATCCTGTTACTCAAACCTCCAATCTTTAAGTTAGCTTCAAGCATGTTAAATGTTCGCACCATTCAGGGACTCCATACGACTCTACTCCCTTCCTGAACATCAATTTCAACTCTCTTGGGGCTTTAGGATAACAACTTGTGCATATAAAGAAAAAGGAGAAAGGTCAGTAGGAGCTAGTAAGGGGCTCAAGATGTCAAAACCCATAAGACTAAACATGCTTCTTTCTAGTAACTGATGAATGAGTGAGATGATATAGACATGTCTGCATCATGTGTGAAATTGGATAAGGGATCATTAAGCCCCTGTGGTCTAGACAAGGAAAGATCAAGTAGGTACTGGTACAGATGAATGGATTCAAGCTCTACAGAAGTTTCTAGTGTCCATCTTAAACAAGGGAAAAGTGTGTTTGTTCATCCCATGCAGAGCTGAGGGAATCTTGGTAGTGCAATGGTTAAGTGCTCAGCTGCTAATTGAAAGGTATGCAATTCAAACCCACCAGCTGCTCTGCTCTTGTAAAGATTACAGCCTAGGAAACTCTATAGGGCAGTTCTACTGGGTTGTATAGGATTGCCATGAGTCAAAACAGACTCAGTGCCACAACAATAACATGCACAACTACCATTTAGGAAGTGTACAGAGTACTGGGTAGGTACTACAAAAGATACTAAAAGACAGGCTTTGTCTTAGGTCAGATTCCCTAGAAGAGGACAGATGTGCATATGATTTTTTTGAGGACATGTTTTCAGGAGAAACCTATAAAGAAATAAGAAAAGCTGCAAAAGGGATAAAATATGTAGTATCAAATAAAATTTAGCCTTTGCCTGATCCCCAAAGGAGTTCTGAAGTGTAAATTACACTACCTGCTGAATTGTCCTCATCCAGAGGCAAGTGGGCTGATCTTTTGTAGTCTTTATAATTCAGGTATGGCTTGTGGCTTTGCCTTACCATGGTGGGCAGAGCACACTTCTTCATTCCTTGACTAGGGCCTGACTCATATGACTTGCTTGGGTCAATGAGATAATAATGCACACCATGTGAACAGAGGTCCTAAATGTGCTTATGTCATTTATCTTGCCTCTCACACTCCTCCAAACTTCCATGAGAAGAGCAAAGTTCAAAGAGAAATGAAAAGTATTTGAAGCAGACCTAAACACAACTCATAGCTTTGAACCAAGCCAAAATGAGATCAGTTGAGACACAAATCAGAAGTAAAATGTTGTTGTAAGCCACTGAGATTGTGAAGCTGTTTGCTATGCAACAAAATCTAATAGTGATGGCCTACTAGGATGGATAAGGGGAAAAAATATGTTGATGAGCATGTAGGGAAATTGGAACTCTTATGTATTTTGAATGGGGATACATACAATGTGGAAAATAGTGTGATGGTTCCTCAAAAAACTAAAACTAGAACTACCATATGACCTACCAATTCCACTTCTAAGCATATACTCAAAATATTTGAAAGCAGAAACTCAGAAACTTGTATACCAATGTTCATTGGAGTACCATTCACAGTAGCCAAAAGGTGGAGAAAACCTAAATACCCATCAAAAAAGGAATGGATGAACAAAATATGATACATACATACAGTAGAATACTACTCAGCCAGTAGGAGAAAGAAATTCTTGATACATGCTATAGTATGGATGGAGCTTGATGACATTATGCTGAGTTACATAAGTCGATCACAAAGGACAGATATTGTATGACCACACTTACATAAACAAATAAGAAAAGGCAATGTATACAGACCAAAATTTCTTAGTGGTTTCCAGGGTTGAGAGGGATGGAGAAGGGGAGTTATTGCTTATGGAGTACTGAATTTCAGTTTATGAGGATGGCAAAATTGCATTGGTTAAGGATATAGTCATACACAAATGTAAATACTTTCACATACACAATACTCCATCATCAGTAACAACAAACACTAATCTATGGGTATGACAAAATGATATGGTGTAAGTAGGCAAAAGAGAACATACCCATGATCATATATACATCCCACCACTCGTCTGTCACTTTGTGAAACTGTGGTGGCTTGCATGTTGCTGTGAGGCTGGAGATGATGCCACAGTTATTTCAAATACCAGCAGGGTCATCCATGGTGAACAGGTTTTAGCAGAGCTTCCATACTAAGACAGACTCAAGAGAAGGAAGACGTCATTAACTTCTCAGATAACTGGCCAGTGAAAACCTTATGAATAGCAGTGAAACACGGCCTGATGTATCACTGGAAAACTTTATGAACAGCCTGGAAACATTGTCTAATATAGTCTGGAAAATGAGTGCCTCAGGTCAGCAGGAACTCAAAATTAGCCTGGGGAAGAGCTGCCACTTCAAAATAGAGCTGATCTTAATGATATGATGGAGTAAAGTTTTTGAGACCTCAATTTGCTGATGTGGCATGGGTCAAAATGGGAAGAAACAGCTGCAAATATCCATTAATAATTGAAACATGGAATGTATGAAGTGTTAATCTAGGAAAATTGGAAGTTATCAGAAATGAAATGGAACACATAAAGATCAATATCTTACATATTAGTGAGCTGAAATGGACTGGTTCTGGCCATTTTGAATCAGACAACTCTATGATCTACTATGCCAGGAAGGCAAATTGAAGAGGAATGGCATGGCATTGTCACAAACAAAAAAAAAAGTTTCAAAATCCATCCTGAAGCACAATGCTGTCAGTGATAGGATAATATCCACATGCCTACAAGGAAGACCAGTTAATACTACTATTATTCAAATTTACTTACCAACTACTAAAGCCAAAGACAAATAAAGGAAAGATTATGATCAACTTCTGAAGTCTGAAATTGATCAAACATGCAATGAAGATGTGTTGATTATTACTGGTGATTGGAATGCAAAAGTTGGAAACAAAGAAGAATCACCATTAGTTGGAAAATGTGGCCTTGGTGATAGAAATGATGATGGAGATCACATGATAGAATTTTGCAACACCAACAACTTATTCATTGAAAATACTTTTTTTCAACAACATGAATGGCAGCTATACATGTGGACTTCACCAGATGTAGTGCACAGGAATCACGTTAACTACATCTGTGACAAGAATATATAGAGAAGCTCAATATCTTTAGCCAAAACAAAGCCAGGAGCTGACTGTGGAACAGACCACATCAACTTCTCACGTGAGAGTTCAAGATGAAACTGTAGACAATTAAAACAAGTTCATGAGAGCCAAGATATGACCTTGATTATATCCCAAATGAATTTAGAGTCAGCCTGAAGAATAGATATGATGTATTGAACCCCAATGACTGAAAACCAGAGGAATTGTGGGATGACATCAAGAATATCATTCATCCATGAACAAAGCAAAAAGTCATTAAAAAGACAAGAAAGGAAGAAAAGACCAAAATGGATGTCAGAAGAAATTCTGAAAGTTGCTCTTGAATGTAGAGTAGCTAAGCCAAATGGAAGAAATGACAAGGTGAAAGAGCTGAACAGAAGATTTCCAAAAACAGATTGAGAAGACAAAGTCAATTATTATAATGAAATGTGCAAAGATGTGGAGTTAGACAATCAGAATGGAAGAACACATTCGGCATTTCTCAAGCTGGAAGAACTGAAGAAAAAATTCAAGCCTTGAGTTGAAATATTAAAAGACTTTATGGGCAAAATATTGAATGATGCAGGAAACATCAAAAGAAGATGGGAAGAATACACAAAGTCACTGCACCAAAAAGAATTGATCGATGTTCATCCACTTCAGGAGGTGGCATATGATCAACAACCAATGGTATTAAAGGAAGAAGTCGAAGCTGCACTGAAGGCATTGGCAAAAAACAAGGCTCTGGGAATTGACAGAATAGCCATTAAGCTATTTTAAGAAACTGATGCCACACTAGACACACTTATTCATCTATGCCAACAAATTTGGAAGACAGCTAGCTATCTGTCCAACTGACTGGAAGAGATCCATATTTGTATCCATTCCAAAGAAAAGCGATCCCACAGAATGTGGAAAATATCAAACCATATCATTAATATCACACACAAGTAAAATCTTGCTGAAGATATTTTTAAAACAGTTGCAACAGTATATTGACAGAGAACTTCCAGAAATGCAAGCTGGATTCAGAAGAGGATGTGGAATGAGGGATATAATTTCTGATGTCAGATGGATCTTGCCTGAAAGCAAAGAAGATCAGAAAGATGTTACTTGTGGTTTTTTGACTATGCAAAAGCATTTGACCGTGTGAGGCATAACAAATTATGGATAGCATTGAGAAGAATGGGAATTTCATAACACTTAATAGTGCTCATGAGGAAACTGTACATAGACCAAGAGGCTGTCATTTCAACAGAACAAGGGAATACTGAATGGTTTAATATCAGGAAGGAAGTGATAAGGGTTGTATCCTTTCACCATACTAATTCAACCTGTATGCTGAGCAAATAAGAATGCTGAGCTTCTAAGAAGAAGTTGGACTATATGGAGAAGAACACAACATTAGGATTGGAGGAAGACTCGTTAACAATCGGCAATAAACAGATCACCCAACTTTCCTTGCTGAAAGTGAAGATGACTTGAAGCACTTACTGATGAAGATTAAAGTCTACATCCTGCAGTATTACCCCTCAACATAAAGAAGATGAAAATCCTTACAACTGGACCTATAACCAGCATCACAATAAATGGAGAAAAGATTGAAGTTGTTAAACACTTCTCATAACTTTGTTCCACAATCAATACTAATGGAAGCAGCAGTCAATAAATCAGATGATGTATTGCACTGGGAAAATCTGCTGCAAAAGACGGGAAAATCTTCTGCAAAAGACCACTTTAAAGTGCTGAAGAGCAAAGATGTCTCTTTGAAGACAAAGGTGCACCTAATGCAAGCCATGGTATTTTCAATTGCCTCATAAGCATGTTAAAGCTGGACAATGAATAGGGAAGACCAAAGAAGAGTTGATGCTTTTGAGTTGTGGTGTTGGTAAAGAATGCTGAAAGTACCATGGACTGCCAGAAGAACTAACAAATCTATCCTGGAAGACCTGAAGCCAGAATGCTCCTTAGAAGCAAAAATAGCCAGACTTTGTCTGACCTACTTTGGTTGTGTTGTCAGAAAATACCATTCCCTGGAGAAGGATATCATGCTTGGTAAAGTAGAGGGTCAACAAAAAAGGGGAAGGTCCTCAATGAGATGGATTGACACAGTGGCTGCAACTATGGGCTCAGGTATAGGAAGGATTGTGGGGCTGGCACAGGACCAGGCAGTGTTTCGTTGGTATACATAGGGTCACTATGAGTCAAAGCTGACTCAAGGGCATCTAACAATAACAATGTTATTGTTATTCTATGTAAATACTTGTATGTAGTATAAAAATATCCATATATATAAAAGAGAGAACAGGGGACAAATGTATGATAACTTCTTAACCTCAGCAAATATCTTGAGGGATTGAGTTGCTGAGTTTGCCGGCCTGGGACCATGGTAATAGGGACTATCAAGCTCAATTGCCATAACATGCTACACAAAGACATTATTCTACATCCTACTTTGGTGAGTAGTGACTGAGGTCTTAAAAATTTGTAAACAGCCAACTAAGATGAAACAATTGGTTTCTCCTCATCCAGAGAAAAGAAGAAAAAAGAAAATAAGAAACACATGGGAACAATTAGTCAAAGGAACTAGAAGACCACAGGAACCTCAGCCTACATGACCCTGAGACCAGAAAAATTTGATGGTGCCCAGCTACCACTGCCAGTTACTCTAAAGGGGATAAAAATAGGAGATCTTGGATAGAATGGGAGAAAACTAAAAACAATTTTTAAAAAATAAGTCTTACTGATCTGACAGTGACTGGTGAAAGCCTGACACTATGACCCTTAGTCACCCTTCAGGCCTGGAATCATTCCTCTGACTTAACTTTCAGCCAAACAATAGACTTGCCTAAGAGATGAACAGTTACACCAGGTAGGTATACTTCTTAGAACAATCAACCTTGGCATACCAGAAGGGTGGCATTTATACAGGGATAAACTCAGAGGGCAGGAATGCATAGAAAAGAAGGTCACAGAGAGAAGGTAAACACAGGGAGGAGGTGGCAAGATAGCTGTCATATTGTGGGGATTACAATCAATGTCACAAAACACAATGCATATGAACTGTTGAATGGAAAATGAATTTACTCTGTGAACTTTCACCCAAATCACAATAATAATAATAATAATAATAATAATAATAGTAAGGATAGAGTTGTACAGTTAATTATTGTAAGTGCTGTTGTCAATAAGTTGTACAATCATTGAATTGGCAAAAATTATGTCATGGATATATTTATGACAACAGAAAAAAGAGTAGGTACTGAGGTTGCTTATGTACAACCAAACACCTCATGAGGTCTAGTTCTTTAGTTTGGAAGTTTAAGGTTATGGTTTCATGGGACATCAATTGTGTTTAATGCTTCTGCTATACTGCTCTTTAGTTGTGTAGCTCCTGGGGTCTTAAAATCTCATAATCAGCCATCTAAGGCACAACAATTAGTTTCTATCCACCTGGAACAACAAAGGAAAAAGTAGAGTCAGGAATACAAGGAAGAAATGGAATGCGTGGCTAATTGTCTACACAATCAACTGTCTGCTTTGCCATGAGACCAAAACTGGATGTTGTCTGGCTATTATTACTGAACAATCTGATCAGAGATTCTATAGAAGAAACTTGATCAAAAAGGGGGAAATGCAGAACAGAATTGAAAATTCTCATGGAATGCAGAGTTTCTGGATCCATCAAGGCTGGATGAACTTCTAAAACTGAGATAATCTTTTAACCTTATACCAAAATTATCCCCTGAAATCTTCTTAAAACCCCAAAATATTTTAGCTTAACTGGTAAAAAATATCTGCCTTGAGCATTATGCTCTTTTGAGAGCTATTTATATGGGATGAAATTGACAACAGTAATTCAAAAGAACAGATAGGCACCTTAGGGGTCAGGGAATTTATGTTAATAAGGGAGGAGCAACTCAGAGAAGGAGAGTGAGAATGGTTGCCAACTCAGAGGATGTCATTGAATTGTACATATAAAAACTGTTGAATTGGTGTATGTTTCACTGTGTATATTCTCAACAACAATTAAAAAACAAAAATTTAAAAAATCTAATAGTAATGGGAAAGATTAAATTAGTATAGGAAAATATTTTAATATTCTACTGTTTCAACTATGAATGAAACTAGGACTTTATTAAGACAGCAATACCAAAGAAAGAATTTTAAAAGGAAAAAGATTCCCAAGTGTACTCATCCTGATATATCATCTCTCCTGATAAGCTTTCCTTGGCCTAAAAATTAGCCCAATGACTTCATTTCCCAGATGGGGAAGCTGAGGCCCAGAGTGGGTGGGTGGTTTTCCACAATCTGTAGCTCAATGTCTAATCACAAAGAAGTCAAAACCCACATTTGTAGATCTTTGTCTCATGTTTATACATTAGCATAATGTATGTGAACACTTCTGTAAAAAGTCAAGAAAAGAGTCATAGAAAGAGTCATTCTTTGAAGGCTATCAGAGGTGAGAGGGGAAAGGAGGGTAAAACACCAACTAGAGGGTAGACATGTATTAACTTGGGTGAAGGGAAAGGCAATACGCAATAAGGAGGAGGTGAGCACAAAATGATCAAGGCAGTGGAAGACACAGGGGGGACACAAGAGTTAAAGGTAACAAAGGTAAAAACTACTTTATACACAATACTGAAATAACAGTTGTTGTTGTTGTTAGGTGCCGTCGAGTTGTTTCCAACTCATAGCAACCCCATACACAGCAGAACGAAACACCACCCAGTCCCGCACCAGCTCCACAATACTTGCTATACTTGAGCCCATTGTCACAGCCATCGTGTCAATCCATCTCATTGAAGGTGTTCCCCTCTTTCGTTGATCCTCCACCTTACCAAGCAAGACATCCTTCTCCAGGGAATGTTCTCCTCTGACAACATGACCAAAGTAGGTGAGATGAAGTCTGGCCATTCTCA
>NW_006922087.1:143546-148371 GCF_000298275.1 Orycteropus afer afer | reverse complement strand
TCTGGTTCCTGTGTACTCCATCTGGCAAAGTCCATGTGTATAGCCACTGTTTGTGTTGTTGAAAAAAAGGTATTTGCAATTAATAAGTCATTGGTAGTGCAAAATTCTATCATGCGATCTCTAGCATTATTTCTGTCACCAAGGCCAAATTTTCTAACCACCAGTGATTCTTCTTTGTTTCCAACTTTTGCATTCCAGTGACCAGTGATAATTAATGCATCTTGATTGCACATTCAGTCAATTTCAGACTGCAGAATTTGATAAAAATCTTTAACTTCCTCATCTTTGGCTTTGGTGGTTGGTGCATAAATTTGAATAATAGTAGCATTAACTGGTCTTCCATGTAGGCATGTGGATATTATCCTATCACTGGCAGCATTGTATTTCAGGGCAGATCTTGAAACATCCTTTGTGATGATGAATGCCACACCATTCCCCTTCAAATTGTCATTCCCAGCATAGTAGATCATTGGTTGTCTGATTCAAAATGGCCAAAACCAGTCCATTTCAACTCACTAATGCCTAGGATATCAATCTTCACGTGCTCCATTTCAATTTTGACAACTTCTAATCTTCCTAGATTCATACTTCATACATTCCATGTTCTTGTTATAAATGGATGTTTGCAGCTATTTCTCCTCATTTTGAATCGTGCCATATCAGCAAATGGATGTCTCAAAAGCTTTACTTTATGCATTATCAGTAAGGTTGGTTCTACTGTGATGATGATGCAGCTCTTTCGCAGTCATATTTTAAGAGCTTTCTGGCCTAAAGGGCTCATCCTCCTGCACTATATCGAACAATGTTTCTGGGCTATTTATAAAGTTGTGCAGTAATGTATCAGATAGTGGTTCTCTACTATTCATAAGGTTTTCCCTGGCCAGTTCTTTGAGAAGTGGATGGCCTCTTCCTTCTCCCTAGTCTGTCTTAGTCTGCAAGCTGCATTGAAACCTATGCACCATGTGCAATCCTGCTGGTATTTGAAACACCTGTGGCACAGCCTCAAGCCTCACAACAACATGCAAACCACCACAGTATGACAAACTAATAGATAAGTTTGCCTTCCTTAGCTTTTCGAAACCTCTCCACCCTCCTCTTACCTGAATCCCTGCCACTGATCGCTTTGTCGTCCCTCTGGATTTTCTTTTCCCCACTTCCCTGACTCTTGGGAGTGTGGCCTGGGTCCCTCCCCTTAAGTAGATCCCTGCCACTGCTTGCTCTGTCCATGGATAGATGGGTCTATTTCTGGGTTTTTGATTCTGTTCCCTTGGTCTATCTGTCTATCATTATACCAGTACCACACTGTTTTAACTCCTGGGGCTGCACAATACGTTTTGAGATCCAGGAGTGTCAGACCTCCCACTTTGTTTCTCTTCTTCAGAAGTGCTTTGCCTATCTGAAGTCTCTTTCCTTTCCATATGGAATAAATAATTGTTTTTTCCATATCCTTAAAAAATGTTGTTGGTATGTGGATCGGGATTGTGTTGAATGTGTAGATTGCTTTGGGTAATGATATTTTCACAGCATTCTGTCTTCCTATCCATGAACACTTTTTTCCATTTATGTAGATCCCTTGTAGTTTCTTATGGTAGTGTTTTGTAGTTTTCTTTGTATAGGTCTTTTGTGTCTCTGGTAAGATTTACTCCTAGATATTTTGTTTGTTTGATACTTATTGTAAATTGTATTGTTTTCCTTATTTCCTTTTCAGAGGCCTTTTTATTGATGATTTTTGTATGTTGACCTTGTATCCCGCCACTTTGCTGACCCTATTAGTTCCAGTAATTTCCTTGCTGAGTCTCTTGGGTTTTCTATGTATAAGATCATGTCATCCACAAATAGAGATAGCTTTACTTTCTCTTTGCCAATTTGGATGCCTTTTATTTATCTTTCTTGCCTTATTGCCCTGGCAGTAAGACATCCAAAACAACATGAAATAGAAATAGGGATAGAGGGTATCCTTCTCTGGTTCACATTCTCAAGGGGAATGCTTTAAGTCTTTCTTCATTAACAATAATGTTGGCTGCTGGCTTTGCATGTTGTTGTTGTTTGCCGTCGAGTCAGCCCCGACTCATAGCGACCCCTCCTTGGGTTTCTGAGGCAGTATCACTGCGGAAGTAGATATGATCTTTATTATGTTGAGGAATTTCCCTTCTATCCCTATTTTTCTGAGAGTTCTGAACAGGAACAGGTGTTGGATTTTATCAAATGTGTTTTCTGTGTTGATTGATATGATCCTATTGTTCTTTTTTGTTTTGTTTTCTTTTCTTTTCTTTATGTGGTGGATTACTTTCTTTTTGTGATGTTGAACCATCCTTGAATAACAGGTATGAATTCCACTTTGTCAAGATGTATTATTTTTTAGATTATGTTGTTGGATTCTGTTGGCTAGGATTTTATTGAAGATTTTTGCATCTATATTCATTAAGGATATTGGTCTGTAGTTTTCCTTTTTGGTGTTGTCTTTCCCTGGTTTTGGTATCAGTGTTAGGCTTGCTTCATAGAATGAATTTGGGAGTATTACATATTTTTCTATGTTCTGGAATAGTTTGAGCAGTATGTTGTTGTTGTTGTTATGTGCCGTTGAGATGGCCCGGACTCATAGCGACCCCTCCTTGGGTTTCCGAGGCAGTATCACTACAGAAGTAGGATTGCCCAACCTTCCTTATCAACTCTTCCCTGAAAGTTTGGTAAAATTCTCCAGTGAAGCCATCTGGGCCAGGACTTTTTCTTGTGGGAAGTTTTTTTATGAATTGCTCAATTTCTTCAAGTATTCTGTCTCTGACTGGCAAAGTTTAGGTAGCTCTTGTGTTTCTAGAAACTTGTCCATCTCTTCTAGGTTCTCAAATCTGTTGGACTACAGTTCTTCATAATATTCTGTCAATATCTTTTTTTATTCCAGTTGTTTCTCTTGTGATGTCACCCTTTTGTTTATTATTCATATAATTTGCATCTTCTCTTTCTTTTGTTAGATTTGCCAGTGTTTTGTCAATTTTGTTAATCTTTTTGAAGAACTAGCTTCTTCTTTTGCTGATTTTCTCTATTACTTTTTTGTTTTCTGTTGTTTATTTCTACTCTGATCCTTATTTTTTCCTTACTTCTGGATACTGTAGGGTTTTTTTTTGTTGCTTTTTCTAATTGTTGGAGTTGTAGAGTTAGTGTTCATTTTGTTTCTTTCCTCTTTTTTGATGTGTGTATTTATTGCCATAAATTGACCTCTGAGTACTGCTTTCACTGTGTCCCACAGGTTTTGGTAAGATGTATCTTCATTCTCATTTGTTTCTAGGAATATTTTTATATCACACTCTATTTCTTGTATTTTCCAGTAGTTTTTGAGCAGTGTGTTATTCAACTTCCATGTTTGATATTGTTTCCTTGATCTTCCTATTATTGATTTCTAACTTTATAGCATTGTGATCCGCAAAGATGCTTTATAGTATTTCAATGTTTTTTAGTTTATTGAGGCTTGTTTTGTGTCCTAATATATAATCTACTCTGGAGAGTGATACATGTGCGCTGGAGGATAATGTGCATTGTGCTTTTGTTGGGCAGAATGTTCTGTATATGTTGGCGAGGTTAAGTTGGTTGATTGTGTTGTGGAGTTCTTCTGTATCTTCGTTGAGTTTTTTGCTAGTTGATCTTTCCCTCTTTGAAAGTGGTATGTTAAAGTCTCCTGCTACTACTGTAGAGCTGTATTTTTCCTTTCAATTCAATTAATATTTGCTTCATGTAATTTGGGTCACTTTCATTGGGTGCATAGTTGATGTTTACCATGGTAATGTCTTCTCGGTCAATTGACCCTTTCAGCATCATATAGTGTCCTTCTTTGTCCCTTATACTGTTTTTCACCTTCAAGTCTATTTTATCAGAAATTAATATTGCCACTGTTGCTTATTTTAACTTACCATTAGCTTGTTATATATTTTTTCACTCCTTAATTTTTAATCTTTGTGTCTAAGGTGAGTCTCTTGCAGGGAGCATATCGATTTTTTCTTCTTTTCTTATCCAATCTGCCACTCTCTTTCTCTTGACTGGTGCATTTAGTCCACTCACCATGAGTGTAATTAGTGATAGGTATGAATTCATTGCTATCATTCTCTTGTATTTTGTATGTGTGTGTGTGTGTGTGTGTGTGTGTGTGTGTTGGTGTTTTCCTTGGTCCAAGTATTTTTCTGTGCTGAGCTCATATTATTATCAAGTATTTCTTGTCTTTCCTTCTTTATTGTTGGTTTTGTGCTTACTAAGCCCATGTTTTTCTTCTTTCTGGGTTTGCTTTGGGAGATTGTTAATTTTCTTGGTGGTTACCCTGAAGTGAATTCTTGTCACTTTAATTTTGGAACAGTCTGTTCTATAAAGAGATTGTCCTGTCTTCTTATCCATTTGGATGTTTTGTAATTAGAACTTTTATTCCCTCTACTTGCTTTGCTGCTGGTGTCGTGTGCCAATTGACTCCCTTGTTTCTTTGTGTATGATGTTTTATGAGTTTATTTTGAGCATCTATTTCTGATTTGGTTTTAGTGTTGATGTCAAGCATCCTGATTTTAATTTGTTGTTCTCTGTTGTGGATTCTTTACTGGAAGGATTCCCTGTAGCATCTTTTGCAGAATTGGTCTGGTTTTCATAAAATCCCTTAATTTCTGTTTGTCAGATAATGTCTTGATTTCACCCTCATATTAGATGGATAATTTGGCGGACATATGCTTCTTGGTTGGAAGTTCTTTTCCTTCAGTGTTTTACATATGCCATCCCATTGCCTTCTTGCCTGCATTGTTTCTGCTGAGTGATCAGAACTTAGTCTTATTGGTTGTCCATTGTAGGTGACTTTTTT
>NW_006922087.1:142849-143446 GCF_000298275.1 Orycteropus afer afer | reverse complement strand
TCTCCTCTGACAACATGACCAAAGTAGGTGAGATGAAGTCTGGCCATTCTCACTTCCAAAGAGCATCTTGGCTACACTTCCTCCAGAATAGATCTGTTAGTTCTTTTAGCAGTCCATGGTACTCTCAGCATTCTTCAGCAGCACCACAACTCAAAAGCATCAACTCTTCTTCAGTCTTCCTTGTTCATTGTCCTGCTTTCACATGCATACCAGGGGATTCGAAATATCATGGCTTGTGTCAAGCACACCTTAGTCCTCAAGGAGATATCCTTGCTCCTCAGCACTTGAAAGTGTTCCTTCGCAGACGACCTGCTTAGTGCTACACATCCTCTAACGTCCTGACTGCTGCTTCCATTGACATTGATTATAGAACCAAGCAATATGAATTTCTTTCACAACTTCAATCTTTTTTTACATTTATTGTGATTCTGCTTATTGGTCCAGTTGTGAGGAATTTTGTTTTCTTTATATTGAGATGTATCCATACTGCAGACTGTGTTCTTCAATCTTCCTCAGTAAGTGCCTCAAGTCATCCTCACTTTCAGCAAGCAAAGTTGTATCATCAGCATATCTCAGGTTGTTAATGATTCTTCCTCC
>NW_006922087.1:106201-118082 GCF_000298275.1 Orycteropus afer afer | reverse complement strand
CTTCTGTGTCTGTGTTAATTGGTTTCCCTTTTCTTTGTTGAAGAGGGTCTGTGCAATCCTTCTGCCTAGTCCGCCATCTTGCCCCGCCTCAGAAACCTGAATTTATACCTGGAAATTCTTCCAGCACATACCAATACACTTGTAGAAACATTGTCTGCCAGCCATATACATGGTCTTGGCACACTCCTCCCTGCATAGATATACCTAATAGTTCAGCCAGTCCACCCATCTAGCCACTGTATATCCATGTTTCCCTTCACTGACAACACAGTACTGTTGTGCAAAAGGGTTCATTTTTGTTCTGTACCTCCCATGCACCTGTCTGGGTCTTCTTCCTCATTGTCACTATGTTGATTACTCATGTTGAGTACATTGCCCTTCTCTTCACCTAAATCAATACTTGTCTCTACCTATCTAATAGTGTTCCGTACCCTCCCCTCTCACCTCTGGTACCAACAAAGAAAATTTCCTTCCATATAGAAACCTGTCCTTGACTTTTTACTATAACAGTCTAATAAAATATTTGTTCTTCTGTTCTTGATTTATTTCACTCAGCATAATGTCCTCCAAGTTCATCCACATTATGCAATGTTTTGCAGTTTTATGTTATTTTTTAGAGTTGCATAGTATTCCATTTTGTGTATGTACCATAGTTTGGTTATCCATTCTTTTGTTGATGGGCACCTAGGTTGTTTCCATCTTTTTGCTACTGTAAATAGTGCTGCAGTGAACATGGGTGTGCATATGTGTGTTCTTTTCATGGCTTTCACTTCTTTAGGTAATATACCTAGCTATGGAAAGGCTGGGTCAAATGATATTTCAAATTCCAACTTTTTAAGGAATCGTCATACTGCTTTCCACAGTGGTTCTGTCATTTTGCCATCCCACCAGCAGTGTATGAGAGTCCCAAACTCTCCACAATTTTGCCAGCGTTTGTTATTTTCTGTTTTATCTAACTTTGCTACTAGTGCTGGGGGCAAGATAATATCTCATTTTTGTCATTTGCATCTCTCTAATGGGTACTGACCAAGAGCATTTCTTCATATGCTTGTTGGTCACTAGAAAATCCTCTTTGGTGAAGTGTCTATTCATGTGTTCTGCCCATTTTTAAATTGGATTATTTGTCTTTTTGTTGTTGAGATGTTGGAGTTTTCTATAAATTCTAGAGATAAGTCCCTTGTCAGATATGTCATTGCTGAATATTTTTTCCCAATCAGTAGGTTCTTTTTTGACTCTTTTGGAAGAAGTCTTTGGAAGCACATACTAATTTAATTTTTAGAAGGTCCTATTCATCTAGTATATCTTCTACTGTTTGTGCATTTTAGGTTATGCTTGATAGTCTATTTATGCCATGTATTAGGGCCCCTAAATTTGCCCCTAGTTTTTCCTTGAGGAACTTTATAGTTTTAGTTTTTACATTTAAGGCTTTGATCCATTTGGAGTTAGTTTTTGTGTATGGTGTAAGGTACAGGTCATGTTACATTTTTCTCTAAATCGATATCCAGTTTTGCCAGCACCATTTATTAAACAAACATTCTCTTCCCCATTTAATGGATTTAAACTGGAACTAATTAAACGATTTAGCATAGTGGCAGGATACAAGATCAATATAGGTTGATGGATCTATTTCTGGATTCTCAATTCTATTCCATTGGTCTATGTGTCTGTCATTATCAATACCAGGCAGTTTTGACTACTGTGGCTGTATAGTAGTTTTTGAGATCTGACAATGTGAGACTTCCTATTTACTTCTTCTTCAATAGTGCTTTGCTTATCCGAGGTCTCTTTCCTTTCCATATAAAGTTAGTGATTGGTTTTCCATATCCCTAAAGAATGTTGATGGGATCTGGATTGGGATTGCATTGAATGTATAGATTGCTTTGGGTAGAATTGACATTTTCACAAAGTTCAATCTTCTTATCCATAAGCATGGGATGTTCTTCCATTTATGTAGATCTCTTATGGCTTCCTGAATTCGTGCTTTATAGTTTTCTTTGTACATTTGTTTGTGTCCCTGGTAATATTCATGCCCAAGTATTTTATTTTTTTGGTAGTTATTGTAAATTGTATTGATTTCCTTATTTCTTTTTTCAGCAATCTCTTTGCTGTTTTAGAGGAATCCAGCTGAGTTTTGGATGTTGATCTTGTATCCTACCATTTTGCTAAATCACTTAATTAGTTCCAGTAGCTTTTTGACTGAATCTCTTGGGTTTTCCAGGTATAAGGTCATATCATCAGGAAATAGTGATACTTTGAATTCTTCTTTACCAATTTGGATGCCTTTGATTTCTCTTTCTTGCCTTATTGCCCTGGCTAGGACTTCCAATACAATGTTGAATAGAAGTGGTGATAGCGGGCATCCTTGTCTGGTTCCTGTTTGCAAGGGGAATAGTTTCAGTCTCTCACAATTGAAGATAATGTTGGCTCTTGGTTTTGTGCATATGTCCTTTATTCTGTTGATAAATATCCCTTCTATTCCTATTTTGCTGAGAGTTTTGATCAGGAATGGGTGTTGGATTCTATCAAATGCCTTTCCTGTATTGATTGATATGATCATGTGGTTCTTTTCCTTTGTTTTATATATGTGGTGAATGATATTGATGGTTTTTCTAATGTTGAATCATCCTTGTATACCTGATATGAATCCCACTTAGTCATAATAGATGATTTTCTTGATATATTGTTGGAGTCTACTTCCTAGGATTTTGTTGAAGATTTTTGCATCTATATTCATGAGGGACATTGGTCTGTAGTTTTCCTTTTGAGTGATATCTTCACCCGGTTTTGGTATCAAGGTTATGCTTACTTCATAAAATGTATTAGGAAGGATTTGTATGCTTTGGAATAGTTTGTGTAGGATTGGTGTCAGGTCTTGTCTGAATGTTTGGTTGAATTCTTTGGTGAAACCATCTGGGTGAAAACTTTTTTTGTTGGTAATTTTTTTAATGACCAGTTCAATCTCTTCTTTTGTTATGGATCTGTTCTACTTGTCCACATCAGTCTGTCTTAGTTTAGATAAATGGTCTGTCCATCTCTTCCAGAGTTTCAAATTTGTTGGAGTATATTTCTTTATAGTATCCTGATATTATTCTTTTTTTCTTTCAGTTGGTTCTGTCGTGATCTCTCCCACTTCATTTCTTATTCATGGTATTTGTATTATCTCTCTCTTTTCCTTTGTTAAATTTGTCAGTGGTTTGTCAATTTTATTCATCTTTTCAAAAAACCAATTTCTCGTCTTGTTGATTTTTTCTTTTGTCTTTCTAATTTTTGTTTCATTGATTTCTGCTTGAATCTTTATTATTTCCTTTCTTCTGGTGACTGTAGGCTTTTCTTACTGTTCTTTTAAATAATTGTTAGGGACGTTAGTTTAAAGTGTGGATTGTGGCTCTTTCTTCTTTTTTGATGTGTGCTTTTATTACTATAAATTGGCCTCAATCACTGCTTTTGCTGTGTCCCAAAGATTTTTGTATGTTGTGTTTTTATTCTCATTTGATTCAAGGAATTTTTGAATTTCATTTTTTATTTCTTCTCATACCTAGTCTTTCTTTAGGAGGGTGTTGCTCAATTTCCATTTGTTTGTTTTTTTTCCATTGATCTTCCTATTGTTGATTTATAATTTGACAGCATTGCAATCTGAAAAGATGCTTTGCAGTATTTCAATGTTTTAAATTTATTAAGGCTTGCTTTATGGACTAACATATGGTCTGTCATGGAGAATGTTCCATGTGCACTGGAAAAGAATGTATATTGTGCTGTTGTTGGGTGAAGTGCTCTGTAGGTATCTATAAAGCCAAGTTGGTAGATTGTATTGTTTAACTCTTCTACATCTTTGTTGGACTTCTTTCCAGTTGTTCTATTTTTCATTGAAATTGATGTATTAAAGTCTCCCACTTGAGTGGGGAGTTATTTATTTGCCTTTTCAACTCGTTTAAAGTGTGATTTATGTATTTTGGGCCTCTCTCATTGGGACAATAGATAATTATTATGGTTATTTCTTCTTGTTCATTTGATCCTTTAATCATTGTATAATGTCCTTTTTTTTTTGTCTCATATGGTGGTTTTTGTCTTAAAGTCAATTTGATCAGAAATTAATATTGCCACTTCTGCTCTTTTTTTGTTTGCCATTTGCATGATATATCTTTTCCCAACCTTTGATTTTTAGTCTCTTTTTGTCTTTGCCTCTAATCTGTGTCTCTTGTAGACAGCATATTGATGGGTTATGTTTTCTTAGCCAGTCTGCAACTCTCTGTCTCTTTAGTGGTACATTTAATCGAGTAACATTCAGTGTAATAATTGACAAGTGTGAATTGGTCAATGTCATTTTGTTACTTTTTTTTTTTTAATAGTGTTTCTTGTTTCTTTTTTCCATATAATTTTCTATGCTGAGTTCATTCTGTTTATGAATCATATTATCATTTCCTTTGTTGCTATTGTTTTAGTATTTGGTAAATATTTGTGCTTGTCCTCTTTTTTATTGTGATGTGAAGGTTTATAATTTTTCTTTGAGGTTACCCTATGATTTATAAATTTATCCCCAAGTTCATAACAGTCCATTCTATTTCGCAACTCTCTTTACTTCCTCACCATTTAGAAGTTCTGTAACTGCACAATGTTCCCCTCTTTTTGTAGTTGTCCTCATTTGCCATTTGATGTCAGTGGTTCCCTGTTTATAATCTTATAAGCTTATTTTACTTTGGATATGTCCATAGCTGTATTGGTTTATGGGTTATGTCATCTTGTATGTTAATGATAGGTTGTTGTTTGCTATCATTGGTTCTCTATTCAAAGGATTCCCTTAGTATCTCTTGCAAGGTTGGTCAGGTTTTAACAAATTCTCTTAATTTCTGCTTATCTATAAATCTCCTAATTTCAACATCATACTTGAGGAACAATTTTGCCAAATATCTAATTTTTGGTTGGAAATTTTTCTCTTTCAGGGTCTTATATATATTCCATCCCATTGCCTTTTTGTTTGCGTGGTTTCTGATGAGTAATCAGAGCTTATTCTTATTGCTTGTTCTCTGTAGGTAACTTTTCATTTTTCCCATGCTGCTTTCAGGATTCTTTCTTTGTCTTTGGTTTTGATTAGTTTTATAAAAATATTGCTTGGTGATTTTCTTTTGGGGTCTCTCCTGTTTGGGGTTTGTTGGACTTCCTGAATGGATATATTCTCATCTTTCATCATATCAGGGAAGTTCTCTTCCCAGAAATCTTGGACAAATTTCTCAGTACTTTTCTTTTTCTCTTCTTATTCTCAAATTCTGATTACATGTAGGTATTCCTTTTGATGGTTTTCCACTTGATGGTATTCCACATGAACCTTAGCCTTTCTTATTTGTTCTTTTTATTTTGCTCTTTTTTTTTTCTGATTGATCCCTTTCCAAAGAAATATTCAGGTACTTGTCTTCAATCTCATTAATTCTGTCTTCCATTGATTCAATGCCCTTTCAATGTGTTATCTATTTCTGAAAATTTAGTATTAACCTTCTGGATTTCTGTCTGTAGATTTTGTATCATTTCTAATTTTTCATTTATTTTGTCATTTTATTCTTGTAATTTTTTCCTAAAATTGCTCTATGCTTTTGTCTGTGTTTTTCTTTTTTGGCAGTGTTTTCCTTGATCTGTCTCTCAATGCTTTGAAGATATCTAAATAGATTTCTTTTGAATTCTTTATCAGGGACTTCCAATTCTACTTCCTCCTCGGAGATGTGTTCTGGATCTCTGTCCTGATCCCTTGTTTCTACCACTTTATCTTGCTTCTTTGTGTGGACTGTGATGGTCTGTTGTCTCCAAGACATTGTGATGTTGTTGTATGTAGGTTCTGTTAACTGTTTGTGAGGAGAATTTAAGGGTGAGTCAGGCTGTTCTTGGTGGTCATTTATCATTGGCTAGTTGGTGAAGAAGGAAATGCTGTCTCTCACTCAGTAACTGAAGCTGCAGGAGATGTGGGGGTAGTTGTGTTGTATAGGCACTGTTACTGTCTCACACCCAATTAGACAAAAACAACAATCAAATAGCCATCAAAACACACTGGGTAAACACACAGGAACAATAACCAAAAAGAGAAATATAACTCTCAATATCTGTGGAGAGGGCACTAAGAGAAAAAAGGTGGAGTAGGAGAATAATGAAAAAAAAAAAAAAAAAGTCAAAAATCCAAAAAGAAAAACACGGAATGGGGTTAACCAAGAGAAAGAAAAAAAATGGGAACCAGGAACAGGGAAGAGAGAAAAAGGTAAAAAGGAAAACCTGGGAAGGGAAGAATAAATAATAATTAATACAATAATAATAATAATAATTTAAAAGCAGACACAAACAAACTAAAAAAGAAAAAGGGGAAAAAAATTTCTGGGCAGTGGGGGGACAGGGCATCCAGGCTCCTTCCAAGCATATAGATTGGGATGGAATTCCTGCCAGCTCAGAAGGTAAGTGAGAGTGAGGGATGGCTGCACCTCTGTTCACTGAGAGGGTATGTGGCATAAGAGTAACAAACAGAATATCGCACCTTTTCAGTTATTGACATCTGGAATGTCCTCGTGGTTCCCAGCAATCAGAGCCTATTCTTAAGACCTTGGAATCTGGGAGAATGTTGATGGGTTAAATATCCAAAATGGTAAAGCCATTTGTAAACTTTCAAAATGGCTGCATCCTCCGGACAGGCAAAAGTCCACAGCTCAGCCTGCCTTTCTCTTTGCTTCTTCCTCTTTTATTTACCAGCTACCAGTGCAATCCTTCGTGCAGCCCCTGGCTAGCAGGGCCAACTTTTAGGTTAATTCTTAAGTCCTAATACCACTCAGCAATATTCAAGCTTTCTGTGCTAGCAGACTGCAGTCTGTATTTCTCCCTTTTCAGTGTTTTCATGCAAGTTATTCTAGTAGTTGGAGTTTTAGTTCACTTCTATATCTTTCCTTTTAAAGCTCAGGGCTCTAGGGTTATCTTCTGTATCTGTGTTAATTGATTCCCCTTTTCTTTGTTGAAGAGGGTCTGTGAAGTCTGTCTGCCTATTCTGCCATCTTACTGGAACTCCCTCTAGTTTACTCTTTTGTCCTTCCACATTGTTGTGTCATTCTGTAATTTTAGTGTTCATCTTCTGGATTTCTAAGTGCTGTTTTTGTATGAGTTCTGATTATGTTTTTATCTTGTTACTTTGTTCTTGAATGGTTTTCCTGAATTATTCCAGGGAAATTTCTATGTTATCCTTGATTCTAACTGTGGTTTCCTTGAGCTCTTGTAGAGTTTTATATACATAGCTTCTGAATTTCTTCTTGGATAACTGTGTTGCCTGTTCAGTCATGATAATAATTCTTTTACTTGAGGTTTTGTTTCTATCGTCTTGTTCTTTTCTTTTCTTTTCTTTTTTTATTTGAAGTTGTGTGTTGTTTCCTAGTTATTTTGAAATTGTCTTTAACTGTTAGTTATGTATAAATTTCTTTCACCCTGATTTTATGTTTAAATTTATTTGCAAGTGTAGAAGAGGTGTACTTTTTTGGTTATTAATTCAGTTGTACTGGGTAACTCTTCAGTTTTCTTTGTGTTGATGGAATTACTGTTGGGAATGTGGATGTCTCTGTTCATTTTGAAGGAGATTTGGAGTTGGGACTGGCAGGTGTTGTGGTGGTTTAATGTGCTCCTTTTATTGGATGAGGCAGAGGAGAAGGGGGAAAATGAGAAAGAAAAGAAAAAGAAAGAAAGAAAAAAAAAGCACCAGTAGTGAGTTCCCATTTTCTGCATTTGCACACTTGCTGCTGGATCTGGGAGTTCAGATTGAGTCTGCTTTGAAAGGCTACTAATGATGACGTTTTGTTGTCAATCACAAGCCCATGGTTAAAAATCAGCAGAGACCTCAATGGTTAGGGGACCACTGCTTTCCACTTGGGTTTGAGAGTTGAAAATATCTTGTTATCTGGTCCACTCTGTGCTAAAAAGCAGTTGTGGAAGAGTTGAATCCCAGCCCACTATGATGAACTCACTCCAGGACTTATTATTCGTGACAAGTTTCCTCCTTTTCACCTCTCCTTTCTGAATTCTGTGGCAGCCCAAGCCAAGAGTGTTTTACTCTGTGTCTCTGCAACGTTATCTACTTACTCAGCTCAGCTCCCAAGGTTACCATCAGAAATTCCTGATGTGGGATTCCAAGTCCCCAAATGCTCTGTTGGTTCTATTCCCCCCCCCTTCTCTCCCTTGCTCTCTTTTGTATTGCTAATGAGGTTTCTGCTTCTCTGTCTCTTTGTCTCTCCACCAACTGGGCAGGTTCATTTATTTTTCCTAGCTGTTTAATCTGCTCTGTCTCTCTGCCACCACCAAATTTGGCACCTTTATCTCCTTAGTTGTTCACAACTTCAGTATCACTGTTTCCATCTGCTACACCTAGTTTTTCAGAAATTAAGATGCTAGAGGGAAAAAAAAAAAAAAAAAAAAAACACATGTGGGCTACAGGTACAACACCATCTTCCCCTGTCCTAGAAAACTGATTTGAAATCATAATGTAAAATACATAGATTTCTTTGACACTTTCTCACTCTTTTTAAAAATTTTTGTTGTAATTTGGGTCAGAGTTTACAGAGAAAGTTCATTTTCCACACAACAGTTCATACACATCTGTGTCATGACATTGAATGCAATTCCCCACAGTGTAATAGCTCTCTTCCTACTTCATCCCTGTAGTTAGCCCTTCCCTGTGTTCTTCCCTCCCATGCACTCCCACCCGCTGAGCTGCCCCCCTGAGCAAACACTGCTCTTCTGTTCTCCCATGACTGATCACTCCAAGGAGTGTATTTACCTGATATAATTGTTCACCCCATATGCCTGTCTATTGTTTGTCTAGAGGTCACAGAAGTGAATTCAATTCCAGATCTGAAGGATGATGAGGGGCCATATTCTCAGGAATCTCACCAGGCTCTATCAGACCAGCAAACCTTGTCTTTTTTTTTTTTTTTAATTTGAGTTTTGTTCCACATTGTTCTCCCACTCTATGCAGGATATCCTGCATCGATTTGCCTCCAAGTGGTTGATAGTGGTACCCAGGCAGCATCTACATCTTCTGGTCTCATGGCCATATAGGCTGAGGATCGCATGGTCTACCAGTCCCTTAGACAAACTGTTTCCATTATCCTTTGTTTTTCTATGTTCTTCTTTGCTCCAGATGAAGAGAGACCCATCTTTGCATCTAGATGACCACTCAAAAGCTTTTAAGATCCCAGTCACTACTCACCAAAGCAGGTTGTAAAAGAATGTTTTTGTGTAGTATGGCATGCTAATTGAGCTTGATATGCCCTGAGAACATGGTCCCAAGACCACAGGTCCAACTACTCACTCCCTCTGGGTTGCTTGCTGTAGCAAAGAAGCCATCACAAACTTGCTCCTTGTCAGTTTTACCATACACCCAGACATTCTTACAGAGTATACAAATACACATGTAGAAACATTGTCTGCTAGCTCTATACATGATCATGGACATCCAATGCTCTGCCTAGGCATACCTGGTTGTCAGCCTGTCCACCCATTTATCCACCTGTAGATCAATGCTTCCCATCACTGACAACTCAGTACTGTACATACAAAAGGGTTTGTCTTTGTTGTCTATACTTCCCATGTAGCACTCTATGTCATCTTGTTCTTCAACGTTATCATGTTGATCACTCAACTTAGTACATTGCCCTTCCCTTCACTCAAATAAATACTTGTCTCTACCTATTTAACAGTGTTCCCTCACCTCCCCTCCCACCCCTAGTAAACAACAGAGAAAGTTTCATTCAATATATAAACCTTTCTTTGACTTTTTACAATAAAGAACTAATGCAATATTTGTCCTTCTGTGAATGACTTATTTCACTCAGCATTATGTCCTCCAAGTTCATCCACATTATGTGGTGTTTTGTAGATTCTACATTATTTTCTATTGTTGCATAATATTTTGTACATGTAATATAGTTTGCATATCCATTCTTCTATTGATAGACACTAAGTTTGTTTCCATCTTTTTGCTATTGTGAAATATATGTGAACATCACAAAGGATGTTTCAAGATCTTTCCTGAAGTACAATGCTGTCAGTGATAGGATAATATCCATATGCCCACAAGGAAGTAGTTCATACTACTATTATTCAAAGTTATGCACCAACAATCAAAGCCAATAATTAGAAATTGATTTTTTTTTTTTTATCAAATTCTGCAGTATGAAATTGACCAAACATGCAATAAGGATGTATTAATTATCACTGGTGACTGGAATGCAAAAGTTGGAAACTAAGAAGAATCAGTGATAGTTGGAAAATTTGCCTTTGGTGACAGAAATAATGCTGGAAATTGCATGGTAGAATTTTGCAAGACCAACGACTTATTCCTTGCCAATATCTTTTCTCAACAACACAAATGGCAGTGATACACATGGACTTCACCAGATGGAGTATACAGGAATGAGATTGACTACATCTCTGGCAAGAGACAATGGAAAAGCTCAATATCTTCAGCCAAAAAAAGGCCAGGAGCTGATTGTGGAACAGACTATAAACTGTTCATATACAAGTTCATCTTGAAGTTGAAAACAATTAAAACAAGTCCATAAAAGCCAAAATGTGACCTTGAATATGTCCCTCCTGAATTTAGAGACCATCTAAGAAATAGATTTGATGCACAGAACACCAATAACTGAAAACCAGAGGAATTGTGGGATGACATCAAGAACATCATCCATGGGAAAGAAAGAGGTCATTTAAAAGACAGAAAAGGAAGAAAAAATAAAAATGGCTGTCAGAAGAGACTCTGAAACTTTCCCTTGAATGGAGAGTAACCAAAGCAAATGGAAGAAATGACAAGATAAAAGATCTCAACAGAAGATTTAAAAGAGCAGCTCTAAAAAACAAAGTCAATTATAATGAAACGTGCAAAGACCTGGAGTTAGAAAACCAAAAGGGAAGAACACACTTGGCATTTCTCAAGCTGAAATAACTGAAGTAAAAATTTAAGCCCTGAGTTGCAATGTTGAAAGATACTATGGGCAAAATAGTGAATGATGCAGGAAACATCAAAAGAAGATGGAAGGAGGAGTTCTGGCAAGATGGTGGACTAGGCAGAAAAACTGCACAGACCCTCTTCAACAGAGAAAAGGGAAACCAATAAACACAGACACAGAAAATAATCCTGGACCCCTGAGCCTTGAAGGGAAGGATACAGAAGTGGACTAAACCCCAACTAGCCAAAGAATTTGCGTGAAAATACCAAAAAAGGAGACATACGGAGCTGTGGTCTGGCAGTGATCCTGACGGCACAGACAGCTTGGAGATTCTTGAGTGTTGGTAGAACTTAATAATTAACAAAAAAATCAGCCCTGCTAGCCACAGATGTGCACGGAGGACTGTTACAGTGGCTGGGGAATAAACGGAGAAGGTGAAGAGAAAGGTGAGCTGAGTTATGGACTTGTACCAGTCCAGAGGCCGCTGCCATTTTGAATGTTAAAAAGCAGCTTGACTATTTTGGATATTTAAAGTGACAGCGCTCTGGCAGATTCCTGCATCTTAAGAACACGTTCTGCTTTCCAGCAACCCCAAGAACCCTCTGGACCTGCAAAACTGAAAACGTACAACATTCCTCTTGTTACTCTTATACCCCACACCCACTTGGTGAATGGAAGTGTGGCCATCCCCCACTCCCACCTACCTTCTGGGCCCACAGGAACTCCATCACAGTCTGTGTGCTCAGATGGAGCCTGGGTGGCCTGCCCTGTCCTCCACTGATTTTTTTTCCTCACTCTTTTTTTATTTTTATTTTTTTCTTTTTCACTTTCTTTTTCTGGTGATCAGTTTGATTGTATTTGTCTGTTTTAAAACAACTACTATTATTAATATTTTTGTCGTTTTTAGTATTATTCTTAATGTTCCTCTC
>NW_006922087.1:99819-100933 GCF_000298275.1 Orycteropus afer afer | reverse complement strand
GCAATCCAAGGAGGGGTGTCTATGAGTCGGGGCCAACTCCATGGCACATAACAACCGCACAAACAACAAAGAGTAATGATCGTGAACATTTCTTCATATGTTTGTTGGCTTCTGAATATCCTCTTTGGTGAAGTGTTGATTCATGTCTTCTACCTATTATTTAATTGGTTATTTGATTTTTTTGTTGTTGAGGTATTGAAGTTTTGCATAGATTTTAGAGATAAGTCCTTTATCAGATAGATCATTGCCAAATATTTTTTCCCAATCTGTAGGTTCTCTTTGTACTTTTTTTGATAAATCTTTTGAAGCACATAAAAATGCAATTTTTAGAAGGTCCCATTCATTTAGTTTATCTTCTGCTGTTTGTGCATATTGGGTTATGCTTGACAGTCTATTTATGCCATAAATTAAACCAAAACAACCAACCTCGCTGCCATCAAGTCAGATCCAGATCATAGCAACCCCTCCTTGGGTTTCTGAGCTGGTATCACTAAGGAAGTAGATTTGCCCAGTCTTATGATTTGCCCCTAGCTTTTCCTTGAGGAACTTTATAGTTTTAGGTTTCATTTTTAAGTCTTTGATCCACATGGAGTTAATATGTCTGTATGGTGTGAGGTACAGATCTTGTTTCATTTTCTGCAAATGTAAATCCAGATTTACCAGCACGATTTTTAAACAGATAATCTCTTCCCCATTTAATGGATTTCAGCCCTTTGTCAAAAATCAGCTGAACATAGGTTGATGGATTTATTTCCGGGTTCTCAATTTTACTCCACTGGTCTATGTGTCTGTCATTGTACCAATACTAGGCTGTTTTGAATATTGTGGCTGTATAGTACATTTTGAGAGCCAGGAGTGTGAGACCTCCTACTTTCTTCTTCTTCAATAGTGCTTTTCTTGTCTGAGGTCTCTTTTCTTTCTGTGATGGTTAAGTTTATGTGTCAACTTAGCTGGGCCTGGTTGAGTGGCTGGGCAGCTGGATGTAGTATTCCCCATGATGAGACTGGTAATCAACCCCATGGTGGAATCTACTGTGAGCAGCTGAGTAGCTACCTTTGGGTATGTGGTCTGCTTCCCATATATAAGAAATAGCTTTGGGAATGGTCTTTAGTTT
>NW_006922087.1:98430-99467 GCF_000298275.1 Orycteropus afer afer | reverse complement strand
GCACTAGGTAACCAAAACACTTTCCATATAAAATTAGTGATTGTTTTTTTCATATATTTAAGGAATGTTGATGGAGTCTGGGTTGGGATTGCATTGAGTATATCGATTGCTTTGAGTAGTATTGGTATTTTCACAATGTTCAATATCCATATCCTTGAGCATGCTATGTTCTTCCATTTATGCAGATCTCTTATGTTTTCTTGTAGTAGTGCTTTGCAGGTTTTTTTGTACAAGTATTTTGTGTCTCTGTTAAGATTTATTCCCAAGTATTTTATCTTTTTGGTAGCTATGGTAAATGCTATTGATGTCCTTATTTCCTTTTCAGCAATCTCGTTGTTGGTATAAAGGAATCCAAGTGATTTTTGTGTGCTGATCTTGTATCCCTCCTCTATGCTAAATCTCTATTAGTTCCAGTAGTTTTCTTCTTGAGTCTCTTAGGTTTTTTGTGCATAATATCATATCATCAGCAAATAAGGATAGTATTACTTCTTCCTTACCAATTTGGATGCCTTTGATTTATCTTTCTTGACTTATTGTCCTATCTAGGTCTAATACAATGTTGAATAGGAGTGGTGATAGAGGGCATCCTTTTCTGGTTCCTGTTTGCAAGGGGAAAGGTTGCAATCTCTCTTCATTGAACATAATGTTGGCTGCTCTGGTGGTATAGTTCCTAAGGCATTTAACTACTACCCAGAAGGCTGACGGTTCAAACCCACCAACCACTCCTTGGAAGGAAGGTTGGACAATCTACTTCTGTAGTGATACTGCCTCTCAAAACCAAGGAGGGGTACCTATAAGTCAGATCCGACTCCACGGTGGTGGTTGATTTCTTTGTGTGTGTGTTGGTTTTGCATAAATGTCTTTTATTATGTTGAGAAATGTCCCTTCTATTACGATTTTACTGAGAGTTTTTATCAGTAAATGGTGTTGCATTTTATCAAATGCTTTTTCTGCATCGATTGATATGATCATGTGGTTCTTTTCCTTTGTTTTGTTTATGTGATGGATGACATTAATTGTTTATTTAATGTTGAACC
>NW_006922087.1:96176-98195 GCF_000298275.1 Orycteropus afer afer | reverse complement strand
TGGTGGTAATTTTTTATGACCTGTTCAATTTCTTCTTTTATTATGGGTATGTTCAAATTTTCCACCTCAGTTTGTGTTAGTTTAGGTAAGTAGCATGTTTCTGGAAATCTGTCCATTTTTTCTAGATTTTCAAATTTGTTGGAGTAGAGTTCCTCATAGTATCTTGATATTATCCTTTTCATTTCAGTTGGTTCTGTTGTGATGTTGCCCAATTCATTTTTTATTCATGTTATTTGTATTCTCTCCTTCTATTTCTGTGTTAAATTTGCCAGTAGTTTGTCAATTTTATTAATCTTTTCAAAACACCAACTTCTTGCCTTATTGATTTTTTCTATTGTCTATTTTCTGTTTCATTTATTTCTGCTCAAATCTTTATTATTTTGTTCTTCTGGTGACTGTAGGCTTTTTTTGGTTGCACTTTTTCTAATTGTTAAAGATGTTGTGTTAAGGTGTTGTTTTTGTCTCTTCTTTTTTTGATATGTACATTTATTGCAATAAAATGCTCTGTGATCACTGATTTTGTTGTGTCCAACGGATTTTGGTATGTAGTGTTTTCATTCTCATTTGATTCAAGGAATTTTTTGATTTCACTTTTTGTTTCTCCTATTATCCAGTCATTTTTAAGGAGGGTGTTATTCAGTTTTCATGTTTGCTCTGTTTTTTGTTGATCTTCCTATTGTTGATTTCTAATTTTATGTCATTGTGATCTGAGAAGATGCTTTGCAGTATTTCAATGTTTTTAAGTTAAAAGTCTTGCTTTGTGGCCTAATATATGGTCTATCCTGGAGAATGCTCCATGTGCACTGGAAAGAATGTATATTGTGCTATTGTTGGGTGAAGTGCTCTTTAGATGTCTGTAAGGTCAAGTTGGTGGATTGTATTGTTTAGCTCTTATGCATCTTTGTTGAGTTTCTTTCCAGTTGTTCTTTCATTGAAAGTGGCGTATTAAAATTTCCTACTATGACTGTGGAGTCATCAATTTGTCTTTCCAATTTTGTTAAAGTCTACCTTTTGTATTGTGAGGTTCTTTCATTGGATGCATAGATTTTATTATAATAATGTACTCTTGTTGAGTCAATCCTTTAATAATTGTATAATGTCCTTCCTTGTCTTTTATGGTGGTTTTTGTCTTAAAGTGAATTTTATCAGAAATTAACATTTTCACTCCTGCTCTTTTTTGATTGCCTTTTGCTTGATATATCTTTTTCCAATATTTGATTTTTAGTCTATTTTTATCTTTATCTCTAAGGTGAGTCTCTTGTAGGCAGCATATTGATGGGTTTTGTTTTCTTATCCAATCTGCAACTCTCCGTCTCTTGAGTGGTGCTTAATCCATTAACATTCAGTGTAATTATTGACAAGTATGAATTGGTTGCTGTCATTTTGGTATGTGTTTTTTCATGGTGTCCCTGGTTTCTTTGTTCCATATTATTTTTTGTGTTGAGCTCATTATGTTTATGAATCCTGTTATCATTTCCTTTGTTGCTGTTGTTTTAGTATTTGCTGAGTATTTGTGCTTGTTCTCTTTTTTATTGTGATTTGAAGGTTTATCATTTTTCTTTAAGGTTATCCTATGATTTATAATTTTCTCCCCAAGTTTAGAACAGTCCATTCTATCTTGCAACTCTCTTAAATTCCTAACCATTTAGAAGTTCTGTAACTCCAGAGTCTTTTCCCTGTTTTTGTTTGTAGTTATCCTCACTTGCCAATTGATGTCTCTGATTCTCTGTTTACAAACTTGTAAGCTCATTTTACTCTGCATATGTCCATAGCTGTGGTTTCTGAGTTATGTCATCTTGTGTATTAATGGTCAGTTGTTATTTGCTATTTTTGGTTCTCTATTCAAAGGACTCCTTTAGCATCACTCTTTTTATTTTAATCTTTTTTTTTTTTTAATTGTGAGTTGGGTGAAGATTCACAGAGTAAATTCACTTTCTATACAGCAGTTCACATACACTTTGTCTCATGACATTGACCACAGTTTACCACAATGCAACAACTCCCCTCCCACTTCCTCCC
>NW_006922087.1:83675-90764 GCF_000298275.1 Orycteropus afer afer | reverse complement strand
CAGAGAGTTCCAATGCTGCTTCTTCCTCAGTGATGTGTTCTGGGTCTGTATCCTGTTCCCTTGTTTCTACCACTTTATCTTGCTTCTTTGTGTGGAATGTGATTGTCTTTTGTCCCTGAGACATCGTGGTGTTGTATTTAGATCTCTGTTAACTGTTTGTGAAGAGCAGCCAAAGGTGATTCAGGCTCTTCTTGGTGGTTTTTAACATTGGCTCATTGGTGGAGAAGGAGGTGGTAGCTCTTGCTCAGTAAGTGGAGTTGCAGGAGGTGTGGGTGTATTTGTATCTTATGAGGACTGTTGCTCTCTCCCACTCAGTTAGACAAATTTACAATTGAATAGCCATGAAAAACTAAAAGCACATGAACAAAAAATACACCATGTAATCACACAAAAACAGTAAACAAAAAAAAAAAAAAGGAAAAAAGGGAGAAAAGAATAAAAGAACAAGAAAACCTGCAATATCTGGGGATAGGGCACTAAGAGAAAAAATGTAGAGAAGGAGATTAATGAAGAAAAACATGGTAAAAATGAAAATGAACAGGGTTAACCAAGAGAGAAAAAAAGGGAAAAAAAAAAGAATTTAAATTAAAAAAATAATAATAATTTTAACCAGGAATAAGGAAAAGAAAAGAAAAAAGGTGTAAACTACTACCTGGGTGGGGAAGAATAGTAAAAAGGACAAAAGTATTAATAATGATGGTAGTTTTAAAACAGACAAACACAAGCAAACTAAACACCAGGAAAAAAAAAAGAGAAAAAGAAAAAATAAAAAAAAAAAAAAAAAAAAATGGCAGAGGACAGGGCAGGGCACCCAGGGTCCGTCAGAGCACACAGACTGGGATGGAGTTTCTTCAGGCCCACAAGGTGGGTGGGGGTGGGGGGTGGCCACACTTCCATTCACCAACCGTGTGTGGGGTATAAGAGTAGCAAGAGGAATGTGACACCTTTTCAGTCATGCAGGTCCAGAGTGTCCTTGGGGTTACTGGAAAGCAGAACCTTTTCTTAAGCCCCTGGAATCTCATAGAGCATTGTCTCTTTAAATATCCAAAATGTTCAAAATGGCAGCACCTCTGGACAGGCAAAAGTCCACAGCTCAGCAAGTCTTCCTCTTCACCGCTGCTTCCCCTTTTATTCCATAGCCACCAGAGCAGTCCTCCGTGCAGTCCCTGGCTAGCAGGGCTGATTTTTAGGTTAATTCTTAGGTGCTACCACCACGTGGCAATCTCCAAACTGTCTGTGCTGTCAGGATCACTCAGGATCGCTGCCAGACCTCAGGTCTGTATGTCTTCTTTTTTGGTATTTTCATACAAATTCTTCTGCTACTTGGGGTTTAGTCCACTTTTATATCCTTTCCTTTAAGGTTCAGGGTTCCAGGATTATCTTCTCTGCCTGTGTTAACTGGTTTCCCTTTGCTTTGTTGAAGGGGGTCTGTGCAGACTTTCTGCCTATTCTGCCATCTTGGAATGATTCCTAAGGTATGTCTCTTAGAGACAGCATACTGATGGATTATTTTTGTTATCCAGTCTGCAACTGTCTATCTCCTGAGGAGTGCATTTAATCCATTTACATTCAGTGTAATTATTGATATATATGAATTTGTTGCTGTCATTTTGTTATGTGTTTTTTCATGGTGTTGCTGATTTCTTTGTTCCATATAATTTTCTGTGCTGAGCTCATTTTGTTTATGAACCATGCTATCATTTCCTTCATTGCTATTCTTTTAGTATTTGCTAAATATTTGTGCTGGTCCTCTTTTTTACTTTGATGTGAAGGTTTATTATTTTTCTTTGAGGTTACCCTGTAATTTATAATTTTCTTTTAAAGATAAGAACAGTCCATTTTATCTTGCAATTGTTTTCACTTTCTCACCTTTTAGAAGTTCTGTAAATACACTCTTTTTTCCCTCTTTTTGGTTTGTAGTTGTTTTCACTTGGTGATTGATGTCTCTGGTTTCCTGTTTATAGTCCCGTAAGTTTATTTTACTTTGGATACCTCCATAACTGGGTTGGTTTCTGGGTTATGTCATCATGTGTGTTAATCGTCAGTTGTTGTTTGCTGTTGTTGGTTCTCTGTCCAAAGGACTCCCTTTAACATCTTTTGTAAGGTTGGTCTAGTTTTAATAAATTTCCTATATTTCTGCTTATCTAGAAATGTCCTAATTTCACCATCTTATTTGAGGGACAATATTCCTGGGTATATAATCCTTGGGTGGGAATTTTTTCTTTCAGGGTTTTATATATACCATCCCATTGTCTTCTCATTTGCATGGTTTCTGCTGAGAAATCAGAGGTTAGTCTTATTTGTTGCCCTTTGTAGGTTACTTTTCATTTTTCCCATGCTGCTTTCAGGATACTTTCTTTTTCTTTGGTTTTGCTGAATTTGATGATGATATGTCTTGATGATTTTCATTTTGAGGTCTATGCTGTTTAGGGTTTGTTGGACTTCTTGAATGCATATATTCTTGTCTTTCACCATATCAGGGAAATTCTCTTCCAACAAATCTTCAACAATTTTCTCTGTGGTTTTATCTGTCTCTTCTTGTTCTGGAAATCTGATTATACACATGTTATCCATCTTGATGGTATCCCACATGAACCTTAGGCTTTCTTCATTTTGTTTTGATCTTTTTTCTGATTGATTCCTTCCAAATAAGTATTGAGATTTTTGTCTTCAGTCTCACTGATTCTTTCTTCCATTGATTCAATTCTACTCCTTTTTTGGTTCAATGTGTTATCTATTTTTGAAAATTTAATCTTCTGGATTTTTATCTGTAGATTTTGTATCATTTCTAATTTTTAATTTATTTTGTCATTTTGTTCTTTTATTGTTTCCCAAAATTATTCTAGGGTTTTATCTGTGTTTTCCTTAACTTTGTCCAGATTTTCCTTGATTTATTTGTCAATTTGTTGAAGATACCTAAAGATAATTCTTTTGAATTCCTTATCAGAGAGTTCCAATGCTGCTTCTTCCTCAGGGATGTGTTCTTTGTCTGTCATTGGTCCCTTGTTTCTGTTGCTTTATCTTGCTTCTTTGTGTGGACTGTGATGGTCTGTTATTACCAAGACATTTTGTCATTGTTATACTTATGTTTAATTGGTGATTGTATGTTGGAGTGACTCAACCAAGATTTTCATTTTCTTTGTTTTGTTTGGATGTATATGAGTAAGCAGGGTACTGTGACTGCAGCGATGAGTGCAAGCATAGCAAGCATTGTGAAGATGGCTCAGAATTGGGCAGGTTTCATTCTGTTGCACATAGGATCATTTTGAGTCAGAATCAACTTGAAGGCACCTAACAGCGTACAACAGCATAGACATTGCATGAACATAAACATGTGGACATAGACATGTGTAAACATAGACATGTGAGCATGCAAGTGTGTGTAAGAGAGGAGACATATTAGTTGTCTATTATATAACTGATTATCACAAACATAGCAACTTAAAACAGCAGCCATTAATTTTCTTTGCAGTAAGGAAATAGAGGTGGCATCTTCTTAAATTCCTCCAACGTCATAAAAGGGAGAGAAAAGGATCGACATGAATAGATCAAAACTGATTTCTATGAGGGAAGATACACTACCACACCAACAATCCCTCCCACAGAAGTCTACTTCTCTGCTGGGTTTGATAATTCATTGCAATGACCATATAGAACTCACAGACAATACTCATAATTATGAGGTTTATAAGGGAAGTAACAGGTTATAATTCAGGTACTGGAATGCTCAGGATACATTTCTTCCATCAGACTGGTTTCCCCATTGCCATGCCCAAAGGCATGACTCTCTTTGGCCCTTGGTTTCTCTGGCTGGCCTCTGCCCTGCTCAGGCAAATGTCATAAAGATCTTTTAGCTCTGCTGTAAGGGCACCTAAGTGCATTCCACTCTGCCAGCTAGCCTCCTTCCCAAAGGCACTAAGATTTCTTGTTCCATGGGCTGGAAGCTCACATTCTGTCTCAGGCCAGTCTCTTTTTTCTGCTGCCACCATCTGTCTGCTCTGTTTCTGTCATCATCTAAGAACACGGATCTCAGATCTCAGAGCACTCCTGGCTTTTCTCTCTTGATGGCAGTGAGATCCACCTTTTCCACCTCTTGGAAGTCACATGGTAAGACTATCAAAATGACAAAACTAAAAAATCTCCACATTAGGGTTCCATACACCTTATTTCCATGGTTCACCTCCACAATGGTGTCATGTACTTTATTTAGATTACTAACAAGTTATCCAGTTCCCTTAGTAGACTATAAATACCTCACATTTACAGAGTTACACCCAGTCATCTGGTGGGTGCCACAAAGACCATGGGTAGAAGAGCCTTACCAAGTAATTCACAGCACTACAATCTCACCATTTCCTTGTGTCAGAAGCCTGGGCATAACTTAGGTGGCTTCTCTTCTCAGATATCACAAGGCTGTAATCAAGATGCTGGCTAGGACTGTAGTTTTATCTGAGACAGTTTTATCTGTCCTTTTCCAAATTTATTTACCTTTTTGCAAGTATGGAACTCATGGAAACTTTTATTTTCTTTGAGGGCAACACAAAAGAGTCTCTCTGACTTCATTTATCTCTGCCCTCTAAGCTTGCATTTAAGAGCTTACTTGATTAGGTCAGATCCACCCAACATATCTCCTTTTTGATTAACCCAAAGTCAGTCAATTAGAGACATTAATTACATCTTCAAATTTTCTTCACCTTTTTCATATAATATAACTTATTCACAGGATTGATAATCCATCATATTTATAGGTCCTGTTCACAATCAAAGTATGAAATAATTACCCAGGGCATGTATACCACGGGGCAAGAATCTTTTTTTTTTTTTTAATTCTGCTTTGGGTAAAAGTTTACAGAGCAAATATGTTTTCCATTCACTATCTCATACATATTTTATTTTGTGACATTGATTGCAATCCTCACAATGTAACAGTTCTCTTCCAACTTCCTATCTGTGGTGCTTTTCCCTGTGTCCCTCTTTCCTTTGCCTTCCTGCCTTTTGAGATTTATCCCTGTACAAATGCTGCCCTTTTGATCTCTTATGGTTGATCTAAGGAGTGCACCTCCCTGATGCTGTTGTTCATCTCAGAGGCTTGTCTATTGTTTGGTTGAGTGTTGAGCCACAGGAATGAGTTCAATTCTGGGCTTAAAGATGGCTAAAGTCCATAGTCTTGCAGGTTTCACCAGTCGCTATCAGATCAGAAAATCTAGTCTTTTTAGGAATTTTGAATTTTGTTCCACATATTTCTCCCACTCTATCCTAGATCTCTAATGTTTATTCCTTTCAGAGTGGTTGTCAGTCATAGTCAGGCACCATCTAGTTCTTCTGTTCTCAGTTGTGTAGGCAGATTCTGCCATGGTTCATTAACTCTTTGGACTAATTTTTTCCATGAATCTTTGGTTTTCTTCTGTCTTCTTTGCTCCAGATGAGGAGAGACCAATAGTTGCATTTTAGATGGCCACTCACAAGCTTTTAATTCCCTAAACACTATTCACCAAAGCAGGATATATAATAATGTTTTTGTGTACTATGTTATGCCAATTGAATTTGATATCCCCCTCAGCTCTGGTTCTGAGCCTATAGGTCCAGTGACTCACTCCTTCAAGGTGTTTGGTTATGGCTAAAATATTATAACTTTGCTGCCTGTTAACTCTGTTGTACACATGGACATTTTTATAGCACATACAAGTACATATGTAAAGATAGCATCTGCCAAACCTATATGTAGTCATGGGTAAGTACCATTTGGTTACCCATGTCTGATCATCTTGTCTGTGTACTTATGTATCCACTCATAGCTAAATGTTTGTTATTGCTAATAATGCAGTATTATCTATATAGTAATGATTACTTTTGTTGTCTGTACCGTTTGTGCACCTTTCTGTGTCTTCTGTTTCCTTGGTGATATTGTGTGGTTCGACCACATTTAGATGCATCTTAGATTCATCTTTCCCTTCATGTAAATCAGAACATGTCTTTCACTACCTAGCAATTATCTCACCCCTCCCCTGCTATCCTGGTAACCATCAAACAATGTTTCTTTCTGTGAATAAATCTTTACTTGACTTTTTATAATAGTGGACTCACACAGTATCTATCACTCTATCAATATCTATCACTCTATGATTGCCCAAAGCAGCAGGGCAGGAGAGCAGGAGAAAGGGGATAAAAAGCCAGGAACCCAGACAGAGGAGCAGTCAGCCACAGGGATCCATGTGAGTAGAGGGAACTCAAGCAAGCCCAAAGCAGCAGGGCAGTAGAAAGGGTATTAAAAGCCAGGAACCCAGACAGAGGAGCAGTCAGCCACAGGGATCCAGGTAAGGAGAAGGAAGTCAGGCATGCCCAAAGCAGCAGGGTGGAAGAGTGGGGGAAAGTGGATTAAAACGCCCAGGAATTTGGACAGAGGAGGAGTCAGCCACAGAGACCCAGGTAAGGGTGGTATGAGAGGTTTCCAACAGGGAGACAAACTTGTCTGTCAGTTTGTCTTACCGTGGTGACATGTTGATGTGAGTTTTGAGGCTGAGGCACTGATGTTTCAAACCCAGCAGGATGCACATGGTGTACAGGTATCAGCCCAGCATACAGACTGAGACAGACTGGGAAGAAGGGAGAGGCCATCCACTTCTCAAAGAATTGGCCAGGAAAAACCTTATGAATAGCAAAGAAACAGTTTGATACATTACCGCACAACTTTATGAATAGTCCAGTTACTTTAGAAGGCTCTCAAAATAGGACTGAGAAAGAGCTGCATCATCTGAGTAAACCCAGCATTAATCTTATGGATAAGGTAAAGCTTTCGAGACCTCCATTTGCTGATGTGGCACCACTCAAATTGAAGAGAAAAAGCTGCAGACATCCATTAATCATCAGAACATGAAATGTACGAAGTATGAATCTAGGAAAATTGGAAGTTGTCAAAAATGAAATGGAACACATAAAGATTAATATTCTTGACATTAGTGAGCTGAAATGGATAGGGTTTGGCCAGTTTGAATCAGACAACCATGTGATCTACTATGCTGGGAATGACAGTTTGAAGAGGAATGGCGTGACATTCATAATCACAAAGGATGTTTCAAGATCTGTCCTGAA
>NW_006922087.1:82180-83252 GCF_000298275.1 Orycteropus afer afer | reverse complement strand
GTGGAAAAGCTCAATATCTTCAGCCAAAACCAGGCCAGGAGCTGATTGTGGAACAGACCATCAACTGCTCATAGGCAAATTCAATTGTCAAAGTTAAAGACAATTAAAACAAGTGCAAGAGAGCCAAAGTATGATCTTGAATATATCCCTCCTGAATTTAAAGATCATGTAAAGAATAGATTTGATGCATTGAACACCAGTGACCGAAAACCAGAAGAATTGTGGGAGAATATCAAGAACATTATCCATGAAGAAAGCAAAAGATCACTAAAAAGATGAGAAAACAAGAGAAGACCAAAATGGATGACCAAAGAGGTTCTGAAACTTGCCCTTGAGTGCAGAGTAGCTCAAGCAAATGGAAGAAATGACAAGAAAAACAGCTGAACAGAAGATTTCAAAAGAGCAGCTTGAACAGACAAAACTAATCACTATAATGAAATGTGCAAATACCTGGAGTCTGAAAACCAAAGGAAAGAACATGCTCAGCATTTCTCAAGCTGAAAGAATTGAGGAAAAAATTTGAGCCTTGAGTTGCAATATTGAGAGATTCTATGGGAAAAATATTGAATGATCCAGGAAACATCAAGAGAAGATGGCAGAAATACACAGAATAACTGTACCAAAAGGAACTCGTTGATCTTCATCCATTTCAGGAAGTGGCATATGATCTAGAACCAATGGTATTGAAGGAGGACGTCAAAGCTGCAATGAAAGAAATGGCGAAGAACAAGGCTCTAGGAATTAACGGAATACCCACTGAGGTATTTCAACAAACCGATGCCCTATTGGAGTCACTCACTCAAGAGATTTGGAAGACAACCACCTGGCCAACTGACTGAAGAGATCCATATTTGTACCCATTCCAAAGAAAGGTGATCCCACAGATTGTGGAGATTATAGAACAATAGCATTAATATCGCATGCAAGTAAGATCTTACTGAAGATAATTCAAAAATGGTTGCTGCAGTATATTGACAAAGAACTTCCAGAGGTTCAAGCTGGATTCAGAAGAGGACATGGAACAAGGAATATCATAGCTGCTGTCAGATGGATCTTGGTTCAAGGCAAAGAA
>NW_006922087.1:76333-77230 GCF_000298275.1 Orycteropus afer afer | reverse complement strand
ATATTCATGGAGAAGTGATAATTGGAGGTAGAATTTTATTTGCTGCTTTGGTATACACACAAGGTGAAACCTACTTATAAATTCTAACCCATAGACTATTGGAAGGACTTTGAAAATAGCTGTCAAGGCAAAGGGCTGCTCCTCTGGTTAGATTAGAATAATAGCTATAACTCCCATGTTACACACGAGAGAAATGAAGCCCATTTGGGTATTATGCAGCCTTCTTATTTGTGTTGATTAGTTGTAGAATTGGTGGCTCCCAAATTCTTACCCATAACCAGGAATAAAAGCATATAGATATTACCGTGTTATGTTTTATTCAGGTTTCTCTCCTTATTGATACATTCCATTTTACCACTAATTATATATTCTTTATCTTTTGGAAACAAATTGCTCTAATTTGAAAACATGAGTTATTTTCATTTCATTTGGAATATCATTGTAAAATTATGGGCTACATTATCTGGCCTTCATCAACATATCACCTTCAAATGAACTGAGGAAACATTATATTATATTTTAAGTGACTCTATATTTCTGGAACAATAAGCAGAAGTATATTAAATGGAGACATTTGGAAATTTTCATGGACTTCATGTTACTTGAATTCATAATCAATGCTTATGAAAGTAGAAGTCAAAAATTCAAATGAGGAGATGGAAGATGGTGTCATACCTGTGTTCCACATATTTGTTCCCTCAGTCAGCCCCAGGGTTACAGGTGAGGAGAGACAACTCAGGGATGCCTGAAGTAGCATACGAGAAGAGCAGGAGAAAGGGGAAAAAGAGCCAGGAACCTGGACAGAAGAGCAGTCAGCCGAAGGGATTAGGTGAGGAGAGGCAACTCAGGCCTGCCCAGAGTAGCAGGCCGGAAGAGCAGGAGAAAGGGGATAAAAGC
>NW_006922087.1:56980-70664 GCF_000298275.1 Orycteropus afer afer | reverse complement strand
GTTAGGTGGAGGGTCAACAGAAGAGGGGAAGGCTCAGACTACCCGGAACAGCAGCTTCTGATGGTAACCTTGGGAATCTGAGCTGAGTAAGTGGACAACATTTCTGAGAAACAGAGCAGAAACTCCTCTGGCTCAGGTCACTACTGAGATGGGAGGAGAAAGGGAGAAGGGAGGAAACACACTGCAAGTAGTCAGTCCCTGGGATGAACTCACAGTGCAAGGCTGGGATCTAGCTCTTCCAGGACAGCTTTTTAGGATAGAGGAGTCTGCAGTATGGGGTTATTGTGGCTATCCAACCCAAATGGAAAGTAGCAGCCTCCTAACCATTGGGGCCTTTGCTGATTTTGAACTGGAGGTCTGTGACTGACCACACGACATCATCATTCATAGCCATCCCAAGCAGACTCAAAATAAAACCGCAGAAACAGCAGGAACCACAGAAACATGGAAAGCAAGGGCTTGCTACTGCCTAACCCCCTTTTTTCCCTTTTTTCCTTTTATTTAACCCTTCTCTCCTGCCTCACCCAATGGAAGAACCACATTAAGCTGCCAGAACACCTGCTTATCCCAATTCTGAATCCCCTTCATGACGAACAGACACCTGCATCCATGTTCCCCACAGTAATTCCATCAACACAAAGAAAATGGCAGAGCGATCCAGCACACCTGAATTAAAAACCAAAAAATAAAATTAAATGCATCAGCTCCACCCTTGCAACAATATTTAAACATAAAATCAGGTGAAACAAATAAATACATAACTAACTGTTAAAGACAACAACTTCAAAATGTCTGGGAAACAAGAGGCAACCTCAAATAAAACAAACAAACAAAAACTAGGATAAGACAATAAAAATAAATTCTGAAACAAAAATCTCATTAAACATGGAGGAAGAGAAGCCAATAGAATTATCTGAGAAGGAATTTAGAAGAGATGTTTATAGAACTCTACAAGAGCTTAGGGAAACCTCAAACAGAACAAAGGAGAACACAGTACCCTGGAATAACTCAGGAAAACCATCCAAGAACAAAATAACAAGATTAAAACACAATCAGAACTCATACAAAAATAGCAATTAGAAATCCAGACAATGAATACTAAAATTACAGAATTATACCACACAGTGGAAGCACAGAAGAATAAGCTAGAATTGGCTGAAGAATGCATTTCCCAACTAGAAGATAAATCCCTTGACACCAGCCTGAGGCAACCATAAAAGATCAACACTAAAATCAAATCAGAAACAAACACTCAAAATATGCTCATAAATCATTGTACACAAAGACAAGAGAGTCAATCGGTACACAAAGACAAGAGAGTCAATCGGCACACAACATCAGCAAGAAAGCAAATAGAGGGAATAAAGGTTTTAATTACAAAACTTCCAAATGGAGAGGAAAACAGGACAATGTCCTTATAGAACAGACTGTTCCAAAATTAAAGAGACCAGAATTCACTACAGGTAACCACAGAGAAAGTTAACAATCCCCTGAAGCAAACCCAGAAAGGATGAAAACATATGGGTTTGGTAAGCACAAAACCAACAATAAAGAAGGAAAGAGAGGAAACACTTGACAACAAGATAAACTCAGCACAGAAAAGTATTTGAATCAAGGAAATCTCCAACAACAGAAAACAACAGCAACAACAAAAACAATAAAATGACAAGAATAAATTTATACCTATCACTGATTACACTCAATGTGACTGTATAAATGCACTAGTCAAGAGAAAGAGAGTGCCAGACTGGATAAGAAAAGAAGACTCATCGATATGCTGCCTACAAGAAACCCACCTTAGACACAAAAATATAAACAAATGAAGTGGCTAAGGCACTTGACTGCTAACCCACCAGCCACTCCTTGGAAGGAAGATGGGGCAATCTACTTCCATAGTGATACTGCCTCGGAAACCCAAGGAAGGGTCACTATGAGTCGGGTCTGATTTGACGGCACATAACAACAGCAACTACAACACAAATGTGGAAAAAATACAAGCCAATGGTAACCAAAAAAGAACAGGAGTGGCAATACAGAATATTAATTTCTGATAAAATAGACTTCAGAGTTAAAAATAGCACAAGGGACAAAGAAGGACACTATACAATGCTGAAAGGGCCAACTGACCAAGAAGACATTATCATAATAAGTATCTATGCACCCAATGAAATTGTTCAAAAATACGTGAAGCAAATATTAACTGAATTGAAAGGGAAAATAGACAACTCTACAATAGTAGTAGGAGATTTTAACACACCACTTTCAAGGAGGGACAGATCAACTGGAAAAAAAAATCAACAAAAATAACTCAACAACACAATCAACCAACTCAACCTCATAGACATATACAGAGCTCACCATCCAACAAAAGTACAATTAACATTCTTCTCCAGTATACATGGATCATTCTCCAGAATAGATCATATGTTAGGACATAAAAGACTCTCAATAAATTCAAAAACATTGAAATACTATAAAACATTTTCTCAGACCACAATGCCATATAATCAGAAATTAATAACGGGAAGATCAAGGAATAAACATCAGACATGGAATCTGAATAATACACTGCTCAAAAACTACTAGGTAATAGAAGAAATAAAGAATGAAATAATAAAAAAAAAATCCTAGAAACCAATGAGAAAGAAGATGCATCTTACCAAAACCTATGGGACACAGCAGACTCAGAGGTCAATTCATAGCAACAAATTCACACATCAAAAAAGAGGAAAGAAACAAAATCAACACTCTAACTCAACAACTCCAACTATTAGAAAAAGCAACAAAAGTAAACTATAGTATCCAGAAGTAAGGAAATAATAAAGATCAGAGCAGAAATAAATAAAACAGAAAAAAAAAAAAATAGACAAAATCAAAACAAGTTCGTGGCTCTTTGAAAAGATTAGCAAAATTGACAAACCATTGGCTAACCTAACAAAGGAAAAGAAAGGGAAGATGCAAAGAAGAAGAATAATAAATGAAAAGGACAACATCATATTGGAACCAAATGAAGTAAAAAAGATATTGACAGAATATTATGAGGAACTGTACTCCAACATATTTGAAAACCTAGAAGAGATGGACAAGTTTCTGGAAACACAAGAACTACTTAAACTGTCCCAGTCAGAAACTTGAACAGATCAATAACAAAGGAAGAAGTTGAACAGGTCATAAAAAATCTTCCCACAAGAAAAAGTCCTGGCCCTGATGGCTTCACTGTAGAGTTTTACCAAACATTCCAGGAAGAGTTGACACCTATACTACTCAAGCTATTCCAGAACATAGAAAAAGATGAAATTCTTCCTTTATGAAGGAAGCATAACACTGATACCCAAACCAGGGAAAGATATAACTAAAAAGGAAAACTTCAGACCAATATCCCTCATGAATACAGACGCAAAGACCTTCAACAAAATCCTAGCCAAAAGAATTCAACAACATATGAAAAAAATAATATATACTGACCAAGTGGGATTCATACCTGGTGTTCAAGGATGGTTCAACATCAGAAAAACAATCAATGTAATCCACCACATAAACAATACAAAAGACAAGGACTATAGGATCATATCAATCCCTGCAGAAACAGCATTTGATAAATTCAGTACCTGTTCCTGTTCAGAACTCTAAGCAAAATAGAGATTGAAGGGAAATTCCTCAACATAATAAAGGGAATATATGGAAAGCCAACAGCCACACATTATTATTAATGGAGAAAGACTCAAAGCATTCCCCTTGCTAGTGGGAACCAGAGAAGGATGCCCTCTAGCACCAGTTCTATTTCACATTGTGTTGGAAATACTAGCCAGGGCAATAAGGCAAGAAAGAGAAATAAAAGGCATCCTAATTGTCAAAGAAGTAAAGTTACCTCTATTTGCAGATGGCATGATTCTGTACATAGAAAACCCAAGAGACTCAAGGGGGAAAAAAAAAAAAAAACCTACTGGAACTAATAGGGAAGTTCAGCAAAGTGGCAGGATACAAGGTCAACATACAAAAATCCGTTGGATTCCTCTACTAACAAAAAGGCCTCTGGAAAAAAATAAGGGAAACAACACCACTTAACTAACTCACTGCCATTGAGTTAGATCTGACTCATAGCGACACCTCCTTGGGCTTCCAAGGCAGTATCTCTACGGAAGTATATTACCCAAACTTCCTTCCAATAATACTACTTACAATAGCTATAAAAAAGATAAAATATCTAGGAATAAATCTTACCAGAGACACAAAAGACCTATATAAAGGAAACTATAAAACACTGCTACAAGAAACTACAAGGAATCCACATAAATGGAAAGAACTGCCTTGTCATAGATAGGAAGACTGAATATTGTGAAAATGTCAATACTCCCCAAAGCAATCTACACATTTAATGCACTCTAGATCCAGATACCAACAACAATTTTTAAAAATATGGAAAAAAACTATTACTGACTTCATATGGAAAGGAAAAAGATCTCAGCTAAGCAGAGTACTACTGAAGAAGAAAAACAAAGTGGAAGGTCTCAAAGTCCTGGATCCCCAAAACTACTATACAGGCACAGTAGCCAAAACAACATGGTATTGATACAAAACAAAACAGGGCTGATGGTGGCAGGATCCAGGTAAGGGGAAGGAGAGAACACCCACCCCAGGCAGAAAGGAAAGCCAGGGCTGAAGGCGGCAAGGTCCAGGTAATTGGAGGATGAGAGGTGCTACCCCAAGCAGGAAGGCAAGAAATCCAGGGCCAAAGGCAGCAGGACCCAGGTAAGGGGAGGATGGACAGTTTTGGAATGGCTAAGGGAGTCAAACTTGTCTGTCAGTTTGTTGTACTGTGGTGGTGTGTGTGTTGCTGTGAGGCTTGAGGCTGTGCCATCAGTGTTTCAAATGCCAGAAGGGTTGCACATGGTGCACAGGTTTCAATGCAGCTTCCAGACTGAGACAGACTTGGAAGAAGGAGGAGGCCATTGACTTCTCAAAGAACTGGCCAGGGAAAACCTTATGAATAGCAGAGAAACACTGTATGATACATTACTGGACATCTTTATGAATAGCTCTGGAAAATTGTCTGATACAGTTCTGGAAGATGAGCCCCTTAAGTCGGAAGACACTCAAAATGCTACTGGGAAAGAGCTGCCTCATGAGAGTAAGACCAACCTTAATGATATAGATAAAGCAATGCTTTCAGGACCTCCATTTGCTGATGTAACACAACTCAAATGGAAGAGAAACAGCTGCAAGCATCCATTAATAATCAGAACATGGAATGTACAAAGTACGAATCTAGGAAAATTGAAAGTTGTCAAAAATGAAATGGAGCACATAAAGATTGGTACATATTAGTGAGCTGAAATGGACCAGTTTTGGCCATTTTGAATCAGACAACCATATGATCTACTATGCTGGGAATGACAAATTCAAGAGGAGTGGCATGGCATTCATCATCACAAAGGATGTTTCAAGACCTGTCCTGAAGTACAATGCTGTCAGTGATAGGATAATATCCACACGCCTACAAGGAAGACTAGGTAATACTACTATTCAAATTTATGTACCAACCACCAAAGCCAAATATGAGATTTTTATGAACTTCTGCAGTCTGAAATTGAGTGAACATGCAATCAAGATTTGTCAATTATCACTGGTGACTGAGATTCAAAATTTGAAAACAAAGAACAATCAGCAGTGGTTGGCAAATTTGGCCTTGGTAATGGAAATAATGCTGGAGATCACATGGTAGAATTTTGCAAGACCAATGACTTATTCATTGCAAATATCTTTTTCAACAATGGAAATGGTGGCTATACACGTGGACTTGGGCAGATGGAGTACACAAAAATCAAATTGAGCCAAAATATGACCTTGAGTATATCCCTCCTGAATTTAGAGACTATCTAATGAATAGATTTGATGCATGGAACACCAATGACTGAAAACCAGAAGAACTGTGGGATGACATCAAGAACATCATCCATGAAGAAAGCAAAAGTTCATTAAAAAGACAAAGAAAGGAAGAAAAGATCGAAATGGATGTCAGAAGAGACTCTGAAACTTGCCCTTGAATGGAGAGTAACTAAAACAAAAGGAAGAAATGACAAGATAAAAGAGCTGAACAGAGGATTTCAAAGAGCACCTCGAGAAGACAAAATCAATTATTATAATGAAATGTGCAAAGACCTGGAGTTAGAAAAACAAATGGGAAGAACACACTCGACATTTCTCAAGCTGAAGGAACTGAAGAAAAAAATTAAGCCTCAAGTTGCAATATTGTCAAATGCTATGGGCAAAATATTGAATGGTGCTGGTGCAGGAAACATCAAAAGAAGAGTCACTGTACCAAAAAGAACTGGTCAATGTTCATTCATTTTAAGAGGTGGCATATGAACAAGAACTAATGGTATTGAAGGAAGAAGTCCAAGCTGCATTGAAGGAAATGGCAAAAAAAAAAAAAAGAAAAAAAAAAAAACCAAGAATCCAGGAATTGACAGGATACCCACTGAGATGTTTCAATAAATGGATGCCCCACTGGAGGCACTCACTCAGTTACGGCAAGAGATTTGGAAGACAGCTACCTGGCCAACTGACTGGAAGAGATCCATATTTGTACCCATTCCAAAGAAAGATGATCCCACAGAATATGGAAATTATTGAACAATATCATTAATATTGCATGCAAGTAAAATCTTACTGAAGATAATTAAAAAATGATTGCAGCAATATATTGATTGAGGACTTCAAGAAATGCAAGCTGCATTCAGAAGAGGATGTGGAATAAGGGATATCATTGCTGATGTCAGATGGATCTTGGCTAAAAGCAAAGAATACCAGAAAGATGTTTACTCGTGTTTTATAGACTACGCAAAAACATTCGATTGTGTGGATCAAAACAAATTATGGGTAACAATGAGAAGAATGAGAATTCCACAACACTTAATTGTACTCATGAGGAACCTATACATAGACCAGGAGGTTGTCGTTCGAACAGTACAAGGGGACTCTGCATGGTTTTAATCAAGAAGGGAGCATGTCAGTGTTATATCCTTCCAAAATACTTATTCAATCTGTATGCTGAGCAAATAATCCAACAAGCTGGACTATGTGAAGAAAAATGTGGCCTCAGGATTGAAGGAAGAATCATTGAAAACCTGCAACATGCTGAGGACACAACTTTGCTTCCTGAAAGTGAGGATGACTTGAAGCACTTACTGATGAAAATTGAAGACTACAGTATGGAGTATGGATCACACCTAAATATAATGAAAAGAAAAATACTCCCCTGTAAGCAGCATCCTGATAAATGGAAAAGAGATTAAACTTGTCAAAAACTTCATTATACTTGGTTTTACAATCAACACCAATGGAAGCAGCAGTCAGGACATCAGACAACATTTAGCACTGGGCAAATCAGCTGCAAAAGGCCTCCTTCAAGTGCTGAAGAGCAAAGATGTCTGTGTTCTGGTTACCTAGTACTGCCCTGACAGGAATATACCACAAATGGGATAATGTCAACAAACATGAGTTTATTCTCTCACAGTTTGGAGGCTTTGATTCCAAGTTCAAAGTGCCAGACTCTTAAAAGGCACAGTCCTGCTGTTACCAAACCACATGGCAGACCATTAATTCAAGTCCATTGTAAGTCCCAAGGTCAGCAGAGCATGACAGGCTGCTGAACAATGACACGGCTATGTGCAGAGTCCAAGCATGCCATAAACTCTCTAGAGACTATCCCCAAGGCTTCTCCTTGTATACAGTAAGCAGACCACCTACTTAAAGGCAGCTACTCAGCTGTTTATGGTAGATCCCACCATGGAGTTGATTGCCAGTCTCTTCATGGGGAATAACTACCACCAGCTGCCCAGCCTATCAACCAGGCCCAGAGAAGTTGACACACAAATTTAATTACCACAGTCTCCCTGAAGACTAAGGTGTGCCTGACACAAGCCTGGATATTTTCAACTACCTCATATGCATGTGAGAACTGGACAATGAATAAGGAAGACTGAAGAAGAGTGGATGCTTTTAAGTTGTGGTGTTGGTGAAAAATGCTGAAAATACCATGGACTGCTAAAAAAACTAACAAATCTGTCCTGGAAGAAGTGCAGTCAGAATGTTCCTTGGATGAGAGAATGGTCAGACTTCATCTCATCTACTTTGGTTATGTTGTAATAAAGAACCATTCCCTGGAGAAGGATATCATGCTTATTAAGGTGAAGGGTGACCAAAGTGGAGAAGGCCCTAAAGGAGATGGATTGATACAGTGGCTGCAACTATGCACTCAAGTATATCAAGGATCATGGAGCTGGCACAAGACCATGCAGTATTTCATTCTGCTGTGCCTGGGGTTGCTATGAGTTGGAGATGACTTGACAGCACCTAACAACAACATCAGTACAGTGATAGCTAGACCAATGGAACAGAATAAAAAACACAGAAATAGACCTATCCACCTATGGACAACTGATCTTTGACAGTTAAATGAGGGAAGAGATAGCCTCTTTAACAAATGATGCTGGCAAAATTGGATATCCATTTGCAGAAAAATAAAACAAGACCCATACCTCATCCCATACACAAAAACACTCAAGTTGGATCAAAGACTTAAATGTCAAACCCGAAACTATAAAGTTCATCAAAGATAAAATAGGGCCAAATCTACGAGCCCAAATTTCTGACATAAATAGACTATCAAGCATAACCCAGAATGCACAGGAGGTGAAAAGAAGCTAGATGACTGGGACCTTTTAAACATTAATTTCTTATGCACATTGAAAGACTTCTCTAAAAGGGTAAAAATAGAACCTACAGATTGGAAGAAAATATTTGGCCATGACATATCTGATAAGGGATTTATCTCCAAATTTTATAGAAAATATCAAAAGCTCAATGCCAAAAAGGGAAACAATCCAATTCAAAAATGAGCAAGGAACATGAATAGACACTTCAATAAAGACAATATACTAGTGGCCAACAAACACATGAGGAATTGCTCATGATCAGACATTAGAGACAAGTCAAAACAACAATGAGATATCATCACACCCCAGCAATAATAGCAAAGTTCAACAAGACAGAAAATAACAAGTACTGGTGAGGTTGTGGTGAGATTGGAACTCTCGTACAATGCTGGTGCGACTACAAACAACTGTTATGGAAAATGTCTGATGTTTCCTTAAAAAATAAAAAGTAGAAATACCATTTGAACCTAGCAATTCCATTACTAGGAGTATATCCTAAAGAGGTGAGAGACAGGACACGAACAGACATATGCACACCCATGTTCATCGCAGCACAATTCACTATAGCAAAGAGATGGAAGCAACCTAAATGCCCATCAACAGATGAATGGATAACCAAACTATGGTACATTCACACAATGGAATACTATGCTATATTAAAGAATAATGAAGAAAACATGAATCAACTCACAACATCGATGAATCTGGAGGATATTATGCTGAGTGAAATAAGTCAATTGTAGAAGGACAAATATTTTATGAGCCCATTACTATAAAAACTCAAGGAAGGGTTTGCTTGGGGAAGGAAACTCACTTTGTAGGTTACCAGGGAGGGGAGGGAAGTGGAGGGGAAATTTTTAGACTAGTTGGGGTCCACATGCTGAGTTAGATAAGAGGAGGGATGATATGGAAAGAGTCTGTGACGAGCATGATAAAATTGGGAAAGGGAGGACACCGAATTGTGCACTTAAGATATAGACAACAGAGGCTAATAACAGTATATCCACAATACTGCATTACCACAAACACCAAACAACAGGCTAGAGATAAATGCATAGGCAAATGAGAAGATCAGATGGGAGTCAGTAAACAGGTATATACTGTAGGCCAGTGATAGGCTCAACTGAGGATAATCTTGTACAGACACTAGTGATAAAAAATAACCACAATCATTACAAAAGCAACAGAACACAGACATGGAGAAATTCCTCATAGACAGCTAGCCATCATGGGACAATAATATTGGGGGCTCAATACAGGCTCAATTGGCACAATATAATATATAAAAATCTTGTTTCACAACCTACTTTGGTGAGTAGCAACTGGGGTCTTAAAAGCTTTTGAGCAGCCATCTAAAATGCCGCTAATGGTCCTATCATTGGAAGCAAAGAAGAGTGAAGAAAACCAAGGGCTTTTGGAAACAATAAGCCCTAGGATATGATGGCCCTTGAGACCAGAAGAACTAGATGATGACTGGTTACCAATGCCAACCACTCGGGAAGGGTTAACTGGGATCCTGGGTACACTGGGAGGAAAAATGTGCAACAAAACTCAAAAACACAATAATTACCAGAATTACTGATCAGATGAGGTCTTGTGGGACCCCTAAGTCTATGGCCCTTGGATATACTTAGGGCCTACGATAAAACACACTGACAAGGGCTGGCTATCATATTTGTTCTCCCTTTTTATAAGACACTAATTAGAATTGATTAGGCTTTTACATTTAGGATCTAATATATTCAGATAATGTCTCATTAACATAACAAAAGGGAATTCCTATTTCCAGATAGGGTCATATTTATAGGGGTTAGGAGTTAAACATATTTTTCTTTGGGAGACACAATTAAATTCGTAACTGTGTACTTCACATTCCTTTCGGTGTCTTCACTTTGGTACAGTCATCTTCCACAAGTTTAAGCCCTCTCTCTCCATCCATCTTCCCTCAATGATGCCACCCCCTCATATTTTTTCATTATTAAGCATGCTTGCCAGCTACATCAAGGTCAAATATTGGTTTCCATAGCAGCAACAATTTTCTAACTTATTAATAAGCCCTGATCCTTAATACCATCTATTCTTGCAATCCTAGGGTAACTTGGATTTAATAATGAAGAAAATTTATCAACATGTTAACAGAGATTATATCTGAATGATCAGAGGTGATGATGATTTCTTTTTGTATTATCTGTATATATTTTCAAATTTTGTACATTAGAGATTTACTGCTTTGGTCATTTAAAACAAACAAACAAACAAACTCACTGCCATTGAGTTGATTCCAACTCATAACAAGTCTCATTGGTTTCCAAGGAGGTAAATCTTTATGGAAGTAGATTGCCCCATCTTCCTTCCATGGAATGGCTGGTGAGTTTGAACCACCAACCTTCTGGTTAGCAGTCCAATGTCTTATGCACCATTCCGCCAGAGCTCCTGCTTTACAATTCTGGCAGTCACATAAAAATACATCAAATATAATGTATTTGATGATCCCCAAATATTTCAAGATATAGACATTTAATTGAATATGGCAGAATGTAGCAAAACAAATACTCTTTCATGACTCTATTTTCTCACAAAAGCTGTACAATGTGACCTTTGAAATAAGGTAAAGAACACTATTTAATGTAATCATCAATAGTTTACATATGTTGTTGTTAGCTGCCATCAAAACATCCCCCAACTCATAGTGACCCTGTGCAGGTGAATGAAGGGCTGCCCAGTCCTATGCCATCTCATGATTGGTTGCATATCAGATTGTTGTGATCCATAGATTTTTCATTGGCTGATTTTTGGAAGTAATCCACCAAGCCTTTATTCCTAGTCTATCTTAGTCTGGAAGCTCCACTGAAACCTGTTTAGCATCATGTTGTTGTTGTTGTCGTCATGTGTCGTTGAGTCAGACCCAACTCATAGCGACCCTTCCTTGGGTTGCCGAGGCATTATCACTACGGAAGTAGATTGCCCCATCTTCCTTCCGAGAGGAGTGGCTGGTGGGTTTGAACCGCTAGCCTTCTGGTTAGCAATCAAGTGCCTTAGGCACTATGCTACCAGAGCTCCTGATTAGCATAATAGCAATACACAAACATCCACTGATGATTGGTGGCTGTGCATGAGGTACATTGGCTGGGGATTGAACCCAAGTCTCCTACATAGAAAGTTTCATAAAGTATATGTTTGGGACTTTTGCACTCAGTGAACCTTGTCTAAACCATTGGGAAGACAGGAAAAAAAGAAAGCGAAAAGTTTAGAAGGCTTGCCTTTCTTTTGATAATTTTCAAATAAATTATCAAAAGAAAAAAATTCCCTCTTTTCATAAAATTCTGGGGATATTTGTTCACTGTAAGTTTATTTTCTTTCAAAAACATAATGCAAAGCCAGAGAAGTGACTTCAAACCCTTAGAAATGATCAGACCTATGTATCTTCCAATTCAACTGGCATGACAAGGTACACTAATATACTGGGATTCTTCAAGTTGTTGTTGTTGTTGTTATGTGTCATCGAGTTGGACCCGACTCATAGCGACCCCCCCTTGCGTTTCCAAGGCAGTATCACTATGGAAGTAGATTGCCCAACCTTCCCTCCAATGAGTGGCTGGCGGGTTCGAACCACCAGCCTTCTGGTTAGCAGCTAAGTGCCTTAGGCACTACGCTACCAGAGCTTCTGGGATTCTTCATATGAACTGCCAATTTTTTAATCATGATTATAACAATGCCTTTTGGTGGAATGTTAAGCTGGATAATTTGAGCTTTAGATAAGTGATAAAAGGTCTCCCAGTTCCAGTTGGGTTGACTCCAACTCATGGTGACTCAATGTGTATCAGAGTAGAATTGTGCTCCATAGGGTGTCCATTGCTGATATTTTTGGAAGTAGATCACCCAACCTTTCTTCCAGGGTGTCTTTGGGTGGACTTGAACCTCCAAATGTTTAGTGAGTAACTGAACATATTAACTGCACCACCGAGTAGAGTAATGTAATTCCAGCACTGGATCTAAATAATATTTTTATCAAAATACTACAACTTGCCCAGATTTTGATTGTGAGTTCAGAGAAGGATATTTTTCGGCAATAAACAATTCTATGCATGCTGCTGAAAAGAGAGTAAGGAGAGTAATGTGGAAATTGTACATACCCTTTATAGAGCTTTTGGGGCATCATTATGCCACAGTAATGATTATACTGTAGTCATTACTGATGTGTTTAAAGCTGTTTAGGGTCTTTTTATTTCTTCTGGACCACTAAAAAATCTAGTTTTGAAAATTCTCCATCAATACACAATTACACATTACACATATTGACACAACCGTGAAGACCTTAAGAGCCATTGTGGTATACAAATCCCTCTTAAGTATCCCCCTACCAAAGTAGTAATCCAACCTACGTTTAATTTTTTCCATTAGCCAAAAGCCCACTATCTTATATGGAAGCCTTCTCCATCTTGGAAAAATGCTTATTTTACATATTTTGTTAAGTTAAAGTTCACCCCCCCAGCAATATTCAGTCATTTATCCTAGTTTTGATCTCAAGAAAAGAGCAGATAAGTGTGATTCTTTTGTAGGACAGACCCTCAGATATTTGAAGAGCAATATTATGTTCTCCCTAAGTGCTCTCTTTTCTCACGAAAACGTTAATGTTTACCTTAGAAAATGAGATTATTTTAAAATGTTTTATCTAAGAATAATTTACAGAATGTCATTTCATTTTATAAAAGGATCCATAATGGTTTCATGCTTCAAGTATTCTTTTGTTTGATCCTATCAAATTTATCTACATCTGGAAGTACAATGTGTATCCAGTGTGAGCTGTAGCTATGTTTTCACTGATGCTGGTTTGTGTTATCTGGAAATTGTTCTCAGCAATAATGAACATCCCTAACCACGGAAGTAAATTAACACCTTTTTAAAATCCGTATATAGATTAAACCTGCTGGATTGATTTCTGGGTAGGACTTTTGTTCCTTTCTAGG
>NW_006922087.1:52914-55850 GCF_000298275.1 Orycteropus afer afer | reverse complement strand
TTTTCCTTGAGCCAAGATCCATCTGACAGCAGCTATGATATCCCTTGTTCCACATCCTCTTCTGAATCCAGCTTGCATTTCTGGAAGTTCTCTGTCAATATATTGATGCAACTCTTTTTGAATTATCTTCAGCAAGATCTTACTTGTGTGTGATATCAATGATATAGTTTGATAATTTCCACATTCTTTGGGATCACTTTTCTTTAGAATGTGTACAAATATGGAAATCTTCCAGTCAGTTGGCCAGGTAGCTGTCTTCCAAATCTCTTGGCATAACTGATTGAGTGGCTCCAGTGGGGCATCCATTTGTTGAAACATCTCAATGGGTATTCCGTCAATTCCTGGAGTCTTCTTCTTTGCCGATCCTTCATTGCAGCTTCAACTTCCTCCTTCAGAACTACTGGTTTTAGGTCATATGCCATCTCCTGAAATGGATGAAGATCTACCAGTTCCTTTTGCTACAGTGACTCTGTGTATTCCTTCCATCATTTTTGATGCTTCCTGCATCATTCAATATTTTGCCCATAGAATCTCTCAGTATTGCAACTCGAGGCTTAAATTTTTCCTCAGTTCTTTCAGTGTGAGAAATGCCAAGCATTTTCTTCCCTTTTGCTTTTCTAACTTCAAGTCTTTGCACATTTCATTATAGTAATTGGCTTTGTCTTCTTGAGCTGCTCTTTGAAATCTTCTGTTCAGTTCTTTTATATTGCCATTTCTTTCATTTGCTTTGGCTATTCTCTACTCAGCAGCAAGTTTCAGAGTCTTTTCTGTCATCCGTTTTGGTCTTCTCTTCTTTTCTCGTCTTTTTAGTGACCTCTTGCTTTCTTTAAGTATGATGTTCTTGATGTCATCCCACAGTTCTTCCAATTTTCCATCACTGGTGTTCAATGCATCAAATCTATTCTTTAGATGGTCTCTAAATTCAGGAAGGATATATTCAAGATCATATTTTGTCTTGCATGGACTTTTTTTAATTGTCTTCAATTTCAAGTTGAGCTTGCATATGAGCAGTTGATAGTCTGTTCCACAATCAGCTCCTGGCCTGGTTTTGGCTGAAGATATTGAGCTTTTCCATCACCTCTTGCCACAGATGTAGTCAATCTGATTCCTGTGTGTTCCATCTCGTGAAGTCCACGTGTACAGCTGCCACTCATGTTGTTGAAAAAAGGTGTTTGCAATGAATAAGTCATTGGTCTTGCTAAATTCTACCATGCGATTTTCAGCATTATTTTTGTCACCAAGGCCAAATTTTCCAACTACTGGTGATTTTTCTTTGTTTCCAACCTTTGCATTCAAGTCACCAGTGAAAATTAACACATCTTGATTGCATGTTCAGTCAATTTCAGACTGCAGAAGTTGATAAAAATCTTCAATTTCATCATCTTTGGGTTTGATGATTGGTGTATAAATTTGAGTAATAGTCACATTAACTGGTCTTCCTTGTAGTTGTATGGATATTCTCCTAACACTGACAGCATTTTATTTCAGGAGAGATCTTGAAACATCCTTTGTGATGATGAATGCCACACCATTCCTCTTCAAATTTTCATTCCTGGCATAGTAGATCAAACAGTTGTCTGATTCAAAATGGCCAAAACCAGCCCATTTTAGCTCACAAAGGAAGGTTGGGCAATCCTACTTCCATAGTGATACTGCCTCAGAAACCCAAGGAGGGGTCGCTATGAGTTGGGGCTGACTCGACGGCAAATAACAACAAACAACAACAAATGCCTAGCATATCAATCTTTATCCATTCCATTTCATTTTTGACATCCAATTTTCCTAGATTCATACTTCATACAGTCTATGTTCTGACTATTAATGGATGTTTGCAGCTGGTTCTCTTCAATTTGAGTCATGCCAGGTCCACAAATGGAGGTCTCAACGCTTTGTCTTATCCATGTCAGTAAGGTTGGTTTTACTCTGATGATGCAGCTCTTTCCCAGTCATATTTTGAGAGCCTTCTAACCTAAGTGATGCATCCTTCTCCTTTGTATTTCAATGTTTCCACGCTGTTCATAAAGCTGCAGAGTAATGTATCAGACAGTGTTTCTCTGCTATTCATAAGATTTTCCCTAGCCAATTCTTTGAGAAATGGATGGCCTCTTCCTTCTTCCTAGTGTGTCTCAGTCTGCAAGCTGTGCTGAAAACGGTGCACAATGTGCACCCCTCTGGGTTTGAGATATCAATGACACAACCTCAAGACTCACAGCAACAAGTCACCACAGTAGGACAAACCGACAGACAAGTTTGTCTCCCTTGTAGTTGTATGGATATTCAACTACAACTCTTTGAAACCTCTCTAACTCCCCTTACCTGGATCACTGCTGGTGCCTCCTCAATCTCTCCTGACTCTCCAGCCTTTTCCCTCTCCCTTACCCCACTTTCCCACCTTGCTGCTTGTGAGGTGTGGCCTGGGGTCCCTTCCCTCACGTGAATCCCTGCAGCTGACTCCTCACTTGGTCCCAGTCCCCCTGGCCTTTTTCTCTCCTTTTCCCCACTTTCCTACCTTGCCATTTGTAGGCCATGGCCTGGGTTCCCTCGCTTTACCTGGATCCTGAGCCTGCCTCCTGTATTGTATGTTTCAAAACAATTTTGTAATACAATGACCAGAATTTATCAAAGGATAATTATCCTAAAGACCCAAAGGTGATATTTCTGTCTTTGAATGAAGTGAGACTGGTAATTAGAAGTTTTGATTGTGCCCTTCTCTTCCAACTCGACAAAAGTTGACTATGGATTTTCCTTGTGGACCAGGATACAGTCAGACTTAAAGCATAAGAAACTGAGAGAAAAATATTACACACTTAAAATTTTTAAATAAAACCATAAGATGTTCTTTATTAAGATGGTTAAATTCAATTTAAATTACCAAATATTATGTAAAATAATAATTTAAATAAACTTTAATGAAATAAATCTCCAACCCCCTGCCC
>NW_006922087.1:50554-52784 GCF_000298275.1 Orycteropus afer afer | reverse complement strand
TTGTCAAAAAAAGAGAAAAAGAACTCTATTAATCATCAGCTTTCTTCACTATTATAGATCTATGGATTTTCCTGTTGGATGGTGGGGTTATTATAATGCATTTTCATGCTGTATCAAGTTAACTCAGTGAAAATGTAAAATTGATGCTCCTTATTACCAGGTAATTCACATGATGGACATATCCTAATATTACTTTAACCTAGTTTTTGACTCCAATCTTAATTCAGAAGCCAAGTACAGGGACTTTCCTTTATTCTTTTCTGAATTGAATTAAAAGTTAGTGAAATTTTATGATTAAAAAAAAAATTCTGGAGCTGAGAATAAGAGCTCATACTGTGAGCTATCTTTCCCAACACCTCCACTATCTAAAGATACCAGATCAAATAAAGTTGGCATAGCCAGAAAGCTTCTAAAAAGAACATGATGTACACTCAGAAAAAAACTTCAAATAGAAAATGGAAAAAGCTCCATTTATAAGCACCAAATCTATTTTTTAGCTGAAATTAGAGGACACCTGTTGTAATTTCAAGAGAGGCAGACCATTAAAAACTCAAGTAAAAATTCAAAGAATAAGTGGACATCAATTGAAGGACATATTTGAGATAAGCAAGTGGGGAAAGCATGACTTCATATCACATGGCTCCTACCCATTTCTAAATTTCACCTAAATCCCTGCACTGAATCTATACCAACCACCCCTAGCTGTGACATAGCATAAATTTAACATGAATCCAATGGATAGTGTTTAGGAATATTAAAAGCTTAAGGATAGCAGAGGAAGGAGGAAGTGTTTGTCACATCACTTTCCATAGTAGAATATTTTGAAGTACTAACTGATGCTCCATTTCTTGACCCTCATGATGTAGAATCTCCCTGAGATGGGACAGATTGCTTTTAAATGATCTTTCTCACCATGGCCTTGGAATTTCCAGAAAATTATTGGGTGGTACTACACAAATAAAGTGCTTGGGCCAACTAAGGTGATTGGACAGATTGCTAATGATGCAATTAAGGTGCACAGAATCCTTGCAATGATGAAGTCCTGCAAATAAGGTATATAGAGCTGTAATGAGGAGACTGGTCTGTTTTTCCATCCTGCTAGGCTTAAAATCAGCCATCCTAGAGGCTAGGAGAGGAATATCAATACCACCAAGAAGAATAACATTGAGTGGATAATGTCTTTGGACTCAGAGTCTCTGTGCTGAGAAGCTCCTTGACCCAAGACACAACGAGAGGTGTAACACCAGAAAAGATATGAGACAGTGAGAAGTGGTAGCAAATGTGGCAGAGAAATGGCAGCAACAGAACCAGAAGACTGACAGGAGATAGTGCAGTGGCTACAGTGGATGTGCTGACCTACAGACTGAGAGCTGCGTACCTTCAGATAGGAGGCTTGGGATAGAGTGGAGTGCCTCTGAATACTTATCAGCAGAACTAAAAAAGCTTTATAACACTTGCCTGAGCACAGCAGAAGCCAGGCTCTAGAGAGGGCTGAGGTCTGAGAGAAAAGGCTTGTCTTGAGGGAGCTGACAAGAGCCTGTCCTCTGAATGAGGGCCCAGAAGATGCCTACCACTGGGCATGACCAGAGAAGAAGCTGTCCTGATCGAAGAAGTATATTCTGAGTTGTACTTGTTACTTCCATAATAAACCCCACAACCAAGAATATGGTCTCTGTGGCCATTGCAATTAATTATTAAACTCAGCAGAGAAGTAGAAAGTGCCATGAGAGGGACAGCTGATGTCACAACTAGTAAAAAGTTTGGAGAGAGATATCTGACCTCCACCTCATAGGAATCAGCCTTGGGCTGATGTTGATGATAATTCTTTCTCTCCCCCATTGTGAAATTAGACAAAGAAGTCTGACTCCACAAAACCATATTTATGCTTCCCTACTTGCCTACTAGAGTAGCTAAGGGTAGGTAATTTATAGCTAACACATAGACACTACATACATTTGTTTTTAAGTTCGATGACTCACCATTCATACATTGTTAAGATGTAGAGATTTGCATGGCGATTTGAAAGTCAATGCCTTATGGAATAACTTCTCTGTAAGACACAGATAAAGAGAACTAGAAAAGCTAAGGAATTAAGGTAAGCACGGGCGTAGCACAGAGTAGCAGGCCGGAAGAGCAGGAGAAAGGGGTAAAACCCAGTCACTAGTGCTCAGACGGCTCCCTTGTTCCCTCCTGAGAGGGACCGGGTCTCTGGGAGCAAGGTAAGCACGGG
>NW_006922087.1:41561-47004 GCF_000298275.1 Orycteropus afer afer | reverse complement strand
TTTGGTCATGTTGTCAGAAGGTACCATTCCCTGGAGAAGGATGTCATGCTTGGTAGGGTGGAGGGTTGATGAAAGAGGGGGAGGCCTTCAACGAGATGGATGGTGGCTGCGATGATGGGCTCAAATATAGCAGGGATTGTGGGGCTGGCATGTGATCAGGCAGTGTTTCGTTCTGCTGTGCATGGGGTCGCTATGAGTTGGAAACGACTCGACGGCACTTAACAACAACAACAACAATATATAAAAACCAGCCATGTAGAAATCATGCCCTTGGAACTTTTATAGGAGAATTTTGAAAACAGATAGCTGAATCCTTTTTATTTTTTCCACATCAAACAAGAAAAATATGACCAAGAACAAAATATTAAACATGAACCAAAAAGATATACCATTACCAATCAAAGGAAAGGCCTGAATATGGCAGATTTTTTTGGAAAAAAAAAAAAAAGTGAATGAAAGATCCAGAAATACCTAAGAATAAGCATAATTTATTATACCTAAAGTTTAGTTCAAGTTTTAAAATCTTAAATATCTAACATTTAATACTTAAATTATTAATAATTAACATATAAATAATTAAAACTTCTGTAAGTAATACCAAATACTGAAATTAAGTAAATTAAGCATCTAAATAAGTATTACCAAATACTGAAATTAAGTAAATTAAGCATCTAAATAAAAGGACAAAGAAGAATCAACTGAGCTGAAAGAATACAGAAGGGAAGAAACAATAAAGAAAATAAAAAAAGTGTGAGAAAATAGAGAAAAGCAGAGATTATAAATAAAACCAAAAACAAATTTAAAACAATAACCACATTGAAATGGCAATGAACTATAAAAATGACTAATTTAAGTAAGAGAAATCGAAGAGAATGTAGAAATACAAAACTCTAAAGTGTGAAAATGGAAACATTAACTGATACAGAGAACATTAAAATAATCATAAGACAGGACTTTTCTAAAAACTTTAGAAATAAATTTGAAAATCTATATTAAATTAACTATTTTTCAAGAAAATAATTACAAAAATCAATTTCAGATTAAATAGAAAATCTAAAGAACTGCATGCATAAGGTATCAAGAAATTATCAAATATTTATTATGTCTCTAAGATACACAAGGCTTACAAGTTTCAAACTATCAAAAAGCAGATTATTCCAATGCTCCCAAGACATAAAGAGTAAAAAAATCAAATTTTATGCCTAATATTTATATTTAAATCTATGAAAGATATATAGTCAACTACAATCTCATAAATATCAATAGCAAAACACTAAGTAAAATACTAGCAAATATCACACAGAAGCAATTTTTTTAAAATAAGATGTCATAATCAAATGATATTTATTCCAGAAATGTAAAAGTAGATAATAATTGATAAGTTTAATATAATATATAATTGGTTAACATATTATAGTATAAATTAAATGACATAAAACCTAAGATTGTCTCACTAAATCAAAAAAACATTTGCAAAAATTCTATATTTCTTCCTCATTTAAAAGGGAAAACTTAGTATAAGGAGGACAAACAGCAGTCCTGAGATAGAACACACATATTAAAAATTACCATGTTGTAAGATGAAAATTACAAAATTTTTTATTTCATAATAAAACTATTAAATAAAACTCTTATTCAAATTATTCTGGAAATACTAGCCAAAGCGGGTAAGCAAGAAAAAGCACAATGCATGTGTTGGAAAGTAGTAAAGGTTAATTAATATTAGTTGCTTTGATATAAAAATATACCTGAAATATGCCAACATACAATTATAAACAATAAAACAATTCAGTGAGATAAGTAAGTTAATGTACAAAAATTGAGTTTCCTTATCTGTAACTAGCTTGAAAATCAATATAAGAAAATACCTGTTTAAAATTATCAGCCTAAAAGATAAAGTACCTAGAAATAAAGTTATCCAGAAAAACATTGGACCTATATTTAAAACTTTTTGTTGTTGTGTGCCAAGGAGTGTGCTTTCACTCATGGTGACCCCATGGGACAGAGAAGAACTGACTGTAGGGTGTTCTAGGATGTAATCTTTACAAACGACCACTTGTCTGTCAGTTTGTCATACTGTCATGACTTGTATGCTGCTATGGTTCTGGATGCTGTGCCACTGGTATTTCAAATATCAGCAGTGTCACCCATAGTGGACAGGTTTCAGTGGAACTTCCAGACACAGAAGGAAGAAAGATGTGGTGGTCTAATTTGGAAAAAAAAAGTGGCCACTGAAAACTTTATGAATAGCAGTGAAACACTGATATAGTATTGAAAGGTGAGTGCCTCAACTCATACTCAAAATATGACTAGGGAAGAGTTGCCTCCTCAAAGTGGAGATGACCTAATGACATGGATGGAGTAAAGCTTTCAAGACCTTTATTTGCTGATGTGGCATGACTTAAAATGGGAAGAATTAGCTGCATACATCCATTAATAATAGAACATGAAATATATGAAGTATGATATAAGAAATTTGGAAATTGTCAGAAATGAAGTGGAATGCATAAAGATCGATATCATAGGTATTAGTGAGCTGAAATAGGCTGGTATTTGCCATTTTGAATTGGACAATCATATGGCCTACTGTGCCAAAAATGACAAATGGAAGAGGAATGGCCTCATATTCATCATCAGAAAGAACACTTCAAGATAAAACCTGAACTACACTACTGTCAGTGATAAGATAATATCCATATGCCTATAAGGTAGACCAGTTAATACTACTACTATTCAAATTTATGTACCATGAAAAAATGGTTGATGTTCAACCATTTCAGAAGGTAGCATATGATCAAGAACTGATGGTACTGAAGCAAGAAGTCCAAGCTGCACTGAAGGAATTGGCCAAAAACAAGGCTTCAGGAATTGACAGAATACTCATTGAGATGTTTCACCAAATGGATGCAGCACAAGAGGTGCTTATTTGTCTATGCTGAGAAATTTGGAAGACAGCTATTTGGCCATCTGACTGGAACAGATCCTTATTTGGACCGATTCTAAAGATGATACAACATTCTGTTGTATGTGGAAATTGTCAAACAATGTCATTAAATATCACACAAAAGTAAAATTTTGCTGAAAATAATTTAAAAATGGTTGCAGTAGTACATGGATAGGGAACTGCCAGAAATCCAAGCCAGATTAAGAACAGGACATAGAAAGAGAGATATCATTGCTGATGTCAGATGGATCTTGGCTGAAAGCAAAGAATACCACAAAGGTATATATACCTGTGTTTTATTGACTATGCAAAAGCATTTTACTGAGTGGATCATGACAAATTTTGGATAACATCGTGAAGAATGGGAATTCCAGAACATAAATAGTGTTCATAAGGAACCTGTACATAGATCAAGAGGCAATCTTTTGAACAGAATAAGAAGAAACTATAGTTTTAAACTGTAAAAGAAAAGATATACATAAATGTTGGTATCCGTTCACCATATTTATTCAACCTGTAAATTGAGTCAATAATCCAAGAAGCTGGACTATATAAAGAAGAATGTGTTACCATTCATGAACAACCTGTGACATACAGATGACACAATCTTGTTTGCTAAAAGTGAAGAAGACTTGAAGCGCTTACTGATAAAAATCAAAGACTACAACCTAAAACCTTCAGTATTAATTACATCTCTACATAAAGAAAACAAAAATCCTCACAACTGGACCAATAAGCAGCATTATGATAAATGGAGAAATATCAAATTCCCAGGACTTCATTTTACCTGGTTCCACAAGCAACACCTATGGAAGCAGCAGTTAAGAAGTCAAATGACTTCTTGCATTGGGCAAATCTGCTGCAAAAGATCTCTTTAAAGTATTAAAGAGCAAAGTTGTCACTTTGAAGACTAAGGTGCAGCTGACACAAGCCATGTTGTTTTCAATTGCTTCATAAGTATATGAAAGCTGGGCAATGAATAAGAGCACAGAAGAATCAGTTCATTCAAATTACGGTGTTGAAGAATATTAAATATACCACGGACAGTCAGAAAAATGAACAAATTTGTCCCGGAAGAAGTACGACTAGAACACACTTCAGGTGCAAGGTTGGAGAGATTTTGTTTCACATACTTCGGACATGTTATCAAGTGGGACCAGATCCTAGAGGTGGACATCATGCTAGGTAAGTAGAGAGTCAGCAAAAAAGAGAAAGCTGCTCAGAGATCGATTGACACAGTAGCTGTAACAATGGGCTCAAGCATAGGGATGATTGTGAGCATGGCACATCACTGGTCAATATTCTCTTCCCTTGTACACAGGGTCACTATGAATTGGAAGCAACTTTATGGCACCAAATGTTGTTGTTGTTAGGTGCCATCGAGTTGTTTCTGATGCATAGCAACCCATGCACAGCAGAATGAAACACTGTCTGATCCCGCACCAGCTCCATGATCCTTGCTATACTTGAGCTCATCATTGCAGCCACCATGTCAATCCATCTTTTGAAGGCCTCCCCCTCTTTTGTCAACCCTCCACCCTACCAAGCATGACATCCTTCTCCAGGGTGTGGTCCTTTCTGACAACATGACCAAAATAGGTGAGACAAAGTCTGGCCATTTTCACTTCCAAGGAACATTTCAGGTGCACTTTCTCCAGGACAGATCTGTTAGATCTTTTAACAGTCCATGGTACTTTCAGTATTGTTCACCAGCACCACAACTCAAAAGCATCAACTCTTCTTCGGTCTTCCTTATTCATTGTCCAGCTCTCACATGCATATGAGGTGATTGGAAATATCATGGCTTGTGTCAATAAAAGTTGTGTCAATAAAAGTGTCAATATAAGTTGTCCACTTGTGGGGATTTTTGTTTTCTTTATATTGAGACATAATCCATACTGCAGACTGTATTCTTCAACCTTCATCAGTAAATGCCTTAAGTCATCCTCACTATCAGCAAACAAAGTTGTATCATCTGTGTGCACCTAATAACAAGGTTTAAATAAAGGAACCCTGGTAATGCAATGGTTGCTAACTGAAAGGGCTCTGGTTAGAACCCACCACATGCTCAGCAGAAGAAAAGACCTGGTAATGTGCTCTTGTAGAGATTGTTGTTGTTAGGTGCTGTCAAATTGGTTCTGATTCATAGCAACCCCATGTACACCAGAAGGAAACATTGTTCAGTCCTGCACCATCTTCAAAATCGTTGTTATGCTTGAGCCCATTATCCTTCTATTTGAGGGTCTTCCTCTTTTCCGCTGACCCTCTGCTTTACCAAGCATGATGCCCTTTTCCAGGAACTGGTCCCTTCTGATGACATGACCAAAGTGCAAGAGACAGAGTGCGGCCATTCTTGCTTCTAGGAACATTCTGGCCATACCTCTTCCCAGACAGCTTTATTCATTCTTCTGGTTGTTGTTGTTGTTGTTAAGTGCCGTCGAGTCATTTCTGACTCATAGCGACCCCATGCACAGCAGAACGAAACACTGCCCGATCCCG